>NW_028261394.1:7553668-7806168 GCF_051295495.1 Thamnophis sirtalis
ACCTTTGCAATTGGAAGACTTGTGAACTTCAGCTCCCAGAATTCCCCAGCCGAAATGCTTTAAGAATGGTGGACTTCAACCCCCAGAATACACCAGCTAGCATGCTTTAAGATATGTGGACTTCCACTTCCAGAATTCCCCAGCCACCATACGTTAAGATTTCCCCTATTGATTGTGGAACTCTGGGAATTGAAGTCTTCATGCATCTTAAGAGTTGCTGAGATTTAGATATACTAGTCTGTTGTGGCCCAGCAGGAGCCGTTGGAGCTGCCACCAGACTCCGACAGCAAGGGGCCCTATGAGTCGGTCCTGGAGGATGTGGAGGACCCTGGACAGGGTTCCGACTCTGAGCAGGGCGCAGAGAGACTGGTTGGCCACCAGGTGGTGTCTGAACCTTGGACCAGTGGGGAGGAGACAAGGGAGAGTGATCCAGAAACCAGCAGTGAGTTGTTCCTGGATGCATGCCATCGAAGAGCTAATAGGCGTCAGGAACAATTATGCAATTACAGGAGGTAATTGCGCTCAGCTGGTGGTCATTAGGCTCCTCTCCAGACTATAAAAAAGGCTGCTTGTGACACGCCCCTTTTGTAGAAGTCAATGCATTGACTAAAGAGAACGTAACTAACTTGGCAGGGTGGATTGCTGCCAGAGTTTGTCTGAGTTGCTGCCAAGATTTGTCGGATTTGCTGCCAAGGTCCTTATCTGTTTGTTTGCTTGGCTTTCAGAATCTGGTCTTGCTATTAAAGGACATTCTAATTAAGCTTGTCTCGGCTTTCGTTACTGGACGGAGGAGGGGGTCAGAACACTAGTCTAACATATCCAATTATGTTATTGGCCTCTCATGAGTTCTTAGAGGAAAGGCAAGCCATAAATTAAAAAAAAACTAAGAAATAAAGCCAAGTACAGAACAGCAAATCAAAGTTAACATTCACTATTCCCCCCCCCCCCCGTAGAATCTAGTCTTCTAGTAGGCTACTTAGTTTCCCAGAAATGAGAACACTTCCATGTATTGGCATAATTGAGAAAGACGAACTGAAACATACCATCAATGATAATCTTTGTTCCTCCCACGTTGATGGATTCAATCTCTTCTTTCTTTTCGGCCTTAAAAGCAATAGAACAGAAGAAGAAAAAAATCAGAAAAAATGATGATTAGTTTTTTTTACGTCACATTCAATTTTGCAGCTATCAAGATTGTTGGACGGGCAGGGACAAAAACAGCCAGGGAAACAGGCCTCCTCCCAGTCAACCGCTGATTTACCACCAGCCTAGAAGGGGAGGGCTGGGACGCACAAGCAAATGACAGCTGATGACTTAAAAGCCATCAACACAGCCCAATCAACATTTAAAATGCCATCTACACAACAGGCACTATAAATACCACACTCAGAGCAGCACACACCCTGCTAGGGAGAAGACTTATTTTATTTATTTATTTATTTTATTAAATATATTTATATGCCGCCCAATCCCGAAGGACTCTGGGCGGCTTACAAAAAAATAAGAGAAAAAAAACACATAACGAGAAAAGAAACAGTTTAAAAACAGGAACACCCTCATACATTCATTCTAATCGGGGCTGGACCTCAACAGTGAGGTAAACAGCCCCAGGCCTGCCAGAACAGCCAAGTTTTTACAGCTTTCCTGAAGGCCATGAGAGTGGGTATGGTCCGGGTCTCCGGGGGTAGCTGGTTCCAGAGAGTCGGAGCAGCCACAGAGAAGGCTCTCCTCCGGGGGCCCGCCAGCTGACACTGTCTGGCTGACGGCATCTGAAGGAGGCCCAATTTGTGGGATCTTACTGGCCGCTGGGAGGTATGTGGCAGCAGGCGGTCTCGAAGGTACTCTGGCCCTAAGCCATGTAGGGCTTTAAAGGTGATAACCAACACCTTGAATTGAGTCCCCGAAATAGGGCTTCAGCATGAATCTAAAAGCTTGGAAGACAAAAATCTTTGGTGACCAACTCAGATTGCATCCTGAAAGATTACTTATACTCTGTTTCCTCCAAAATAAGACCTCCCTGGATAATAAGCCCAATCGGGCTTTTGAGCGCATGCACTAAAATAAGCCCTGCCCTAAAAATAACCCCTCCCTGAAAATATTTAAACACATGCGCAGTTGGTCCCTGCAATTTCCTGGGGGGAGGGGGGAAACATGCTCCAGTTTCCCCCACATGCACACCTGCCATCCGTGCAGAACAGCCTCGTGCAGGCCGCTGTCACAAACCCTAGCTACTGTGCCCCTTCTCTTAGTGGCGGTCGCAAAAAGAGTGGCAGGCCCAGAGATGCTAGGGCTGGCAAGAGTGTGCCAGAAACAGTTTCGAGTTTCGAATTTCAAGTTTCATTTTATTTATATGCCGCCCTATTCCCGGCGGGACTCAGAGCGGCACACAAACCCAAGGAGGGGAAGGGAAAAACTACAAAAGTACAGGGTATTTAAAAACAACCAACAGCCACACGATTCGAGAGGGGAAGGGAACTCATCGACCCCAGACCTGCCGACACAGCCAGGTTTTAACGGCTTTTCGGAAGGCCTGGAGAGAGGTGAGGGTCCTAATGTCTGTGGGGAGTTCGTTCCAAAGGGCCGGAGCCACCCCAGAGAAGGCCCTCTCCCGGGTAATAGCCAGATGACATTGGCTGGTAGACGGAACCCGGAGAAGGCCCGCTCTGTGTGATCTAATGGGTCTTTGGGAGGTAATTGGCAGCAGGCGGTCTCTCAAATACCCAGGTCAAATACCATGAAGGGCTTTATAAGTGACGACTAGCACCTTGAAGCGTATCCGGAGATTAATCGGTAACCAGTGCAGCTCGCGGAGGATAGGTGTAACGTGGGTGTACCGAGCTGCACCCACAATCGCTCACGCGGCTGCATTCTGGATGAGCTGAAGTCTCCGAATGCTCTTCAAGGGCTGCCCCATGTAGAGCGCATTGCAGTAGTCCAGTCTTGGGAACTTACAGCCCCCTCGGGATCAGCTGATTTGCAGGCCATGGGCCAAGGTTAAGGGGCCTTCTGCACCTCAAAAATAACAACATCTCCCTGAAAATAAGGCCAAAGTGCAGGGAAACAGGGTACTTCCTTGTGAGTAGCAAATAATTGTATTATCCACTTACTTGTTCACCACCAGACATGCCAAAGCTTGCCAGATGAAAAATGGTGTCGATTCCCTCACTAGCTTGGAAGACTTTCTCATAATCCCGCACATCAGCCTGGAAAATGTTTGTGTGGGAAAGAAAGAACTGCACATGAAAACAAGAAGCATCAAGGAACCTCCTTACAATTTGTTGATTGCATCACCATTGGCTGGCTAAGCCCGGTAGTGTTGCAAGATTTTTTACAGCCAAGATGCTGAAAGTATTGGATTAATAATGAGGGAACAGGTACTCCTTGGTGATAACACCATGTGTTCGATGTGCTATGACGGTGCTGAAACAAGACGTTTATGACCATCTAAAAAGGTTTAGGGATGTGGTAGCTCAGTGGCTAAGATGCTAAGCTTGTCGCTCAGAAAGGTCGGCAGTTCGGCAGTTCGGCAGTTCGAATCCCTAGCGCCGCATAACCGAGGGAGCTCCCGTGGCTTGTCCCAGCTTCTGCCAACCTAGCAGTTCGAAAGCACGTAAAAATGCAAGTAGAAAAATAGGAACCACCTTTGGTGGGAAGGTAGCAGCGTTCCATGAGCCTTCGGCATTGAGTCATGCCGGCCACATGACCACGGAGATGTCTTCGGACAGCGCTGGCTCTTCGGCTTTGAAACGGAGATGAGCACCGCCCCCTAGAGTCAGGAATGACTAGCACATATGTGCGAGGGGAACCTTTACCTTTTAAAAAGGTGAAATCAATTCACAATTAACAAACTTCGTTCATCTGAGATGTTTCGTTTCTCATCCAAGTAACTTCATCGGTCAAAAAATTAGTTAGGCAGAGAATCGTTGGAATGTACTAACTCATGCCAACTGCAGCGGTTTCTCCCCAAAATGTATTGCAATATGTAAATGAAGACGCAATCATCCAGGTCAAAAGATTAAATTATGCAATATGTTTGGGGGAGAAACCCCTGAAGTTGATGTGGCAAGAGTTAGTACATTCCAAAAACTCATTGACTCTCTGCCTAACTTTTTTTGAGGGGGGTGGGGGAATATTTTGACTGAACAAAAGTTACTTGGATGGGTAATGAAAGATCTCAGATTAACAAACTTTGTTAATTGCCCTGATTTAAAATTTTAGCAATAGCTTAAAGACTTATATACCGCTTCATCGTGCTTTTACAGCCCTCTCCGAGCGGTTTACAGAGTCAGCCTCTTGCCCCCAACAATGTGGGTCCTCATTTTCCCCACCTCGGAAGGATGGAAGGCTGAGTCGACCTTGAGCCGGACAGGATCGAACTGCTGGCAGTGGACAGAGTTAACTATAGCAATAGCACTTAGACTTATATACCGCTTTACAGTGCTTTACAATTCTCTCTAAGCAGTTTACAGAGTCAGTCTGTTGCCTCCAATAATCTGGGTCTTCATTTGACCCACCTCGGAAGGACGGAAGGCTGAGTCAACCTGGAGCCTGGTGAGATTCGAACTTCCAAATTGCAGTCAGCCAGCAGTCAGTAGAAGTAGCCTGCAGTACTGCACTCTAACCACTGCGCCACCTCCGCTCAGTATACTTTTCAGATACTTTTGGCCTGGATGATCGACTCTTCATTTACATATCATTAATGACCATCACAGTATTCCTATGGTCGCAGGCTGAACGTTTGGATACTTGGCAACTGGCTTGCCTTTGCGACGGTCGTAGCATCTCGGGGTCATGTGATGGCCCTCTGCGCCTTTCCTAGCCAGTTTCCAACAAACCAAGTCAGTGGGGGGAAGCTGGATTTCCTTAGAGACCGCCACAAAACCAGTCGTAGAATCAGGTGCGACTCACTTCACAATTGTGTCATTTAGCAATAGAAACTCGTGTTCCAATTGTGGTTATAAGTTGAGAATTACCTGTACCCTGTCCAATTCACCTTCAGTCATGGATGTTCCCTGCAGGAATTTGTATCAGTGGTTTTTCATCTTAGCATAACAAGCCCCACAGGTTTATTGTTGCAGGAAAACCTTGGAGAAGAAAGTCCTACTAAAACTACCTGGAGGGAGACCTAAGGAAAAAGGACTTGATGTCTTGCCGGCATCCTGTCATCAAAGGCTGGGGGTGGGGGAGGAGGGACATGGGGAGGGGGAACAAATGGGCAATAACCCTGTATGAGTATATGATGGGATATAGGAAGGGGAGGATGACAGCTTGACAAAGAATGACGAAGCTCAGAATTTGTGCCAGTAACCAAGGCCAAGCACCCTGAGATAGAATGTGAAATACTCCAAACACACCTCCGTGTTCTCAAAACACCCAGGCGAATCTTGATTGGCTGAAGACAGGCACGCCATGGAGGAAGGGCTGGGATGAGGGAAAACATTTTGTATCTATTTCATGTGGGAAATTCAGTTCTAGCTTGACTTTACTGCAACCACCCTCTTTTAGTAAAAGAATCTATCACTTCACTTCCTTGGAGTTGATAGTCTTTCTCTCCCAAGGGATCAGACTGGGACAGGTCTGACACCAACAGTCAAACTGATCCCCATCCTACCTGGATGAAGAGTGCTTCCTTGGGGAGCTTCCATCTAGGTTCACGTCTATCAAGCATAACCACATCAATCCCTTCCTGGATGAGAGCGCAGCTCAGGTGGAATCCACAATATCCCGTACCACCGGTGACCATTGCCTTCCGACCTAAGGATCCCATCTGCCTGGGGATTCTCCAATTGGGTGGCTCATCCCCGTGGGTCACTTTTTCATCGGATTTTCTTTGGAGGATGTCCTCACGGTGACCAAGCATGGCTGGATAACTTCTGTTTGGTTTGTTAAGGGGGGGGGGCTTTGTAAACCCCGAGCACCGGCTTACGAGCCGTTCACAAACAAGTTGCGGGTGGATCCCCGAGGCCTTCCTGCATAAAATCAAAATAACAAAAACCAACGCTGATTACCCCAACCTCATGGTTTATAAGGCGCTTTGCAATATTTAGGTTTTTATTCGGCAAGCGCTTCACGGTTTTGATCTTCTTTTCCTGAGCCCTTCGGGAATAGGGCGGCATACAAGTCAAATAAAACCTTCCCTTTTTTCTTAATATGAAGTCATTAAGGCAAGATAAAAATTTAATCAATCTATAAATATAGTAGGCTTCCTTAGCCATTATGTAAGAACTCTAATCTAATCTAAATAAAAGTAAAGTTTCCGTAACTTTAATTGGTCTCCTTGTAACTATGTTTTACAACGCCTCCCTTATATAATGTTTTCTAAAGTAACCATGTGATTTAGTTCCCTTATACCATAAGAAAGCATGCCATCCCAACAGTAAGTCGTGACCTTCTACATTCAATAATCTAGAGGTTTTTTAATGATATCCATTCCTTAATCCACATCAAGTTTGTTGCCTTATAGTATAGCTCCCAATCAGGTAGCCCAAATCCTCCTCTAGATCTAGCATCTTGTAGTAATTTAAGTTTTATTCTAGCTTTTTCCCCTTGCCAAATAAATTTCAAAACTATTTTATTTAAAAGGCCTTTGATGCTGAGAAAGATAGAATGAATGAGAAGAGCTTAGTCAACAGCAGGGTGGCTGGACATTATGACAGCATCAGAAAACCTGATGGTGTGGAAATGCCACCCCCAAGAAAACATAAATTGAGATTTGAAAGAGACACCTATAACAATAGAAAAAGAAAGGGAGGGAAGAAGGAAGGAGAGGAGAGGAGGAGGGAAGTAGAGAAGGGAGGGAAGAAGGAAGGGAAAGGAGAGGAGGGTGGAAGGGAGAGAAAGAGAAGGAGAGATAGTAGGAAAGGAAGAGGAAGAGTGGAGGAGAGGTAAGGGAAGAAGAAAGAGGTAAGGAGAGGAGGGTGGAAGGGAGAGAAAGAGAAGGAGAGAGGGCAGGAAAGGGAAGAGAGAGGGTAGGAGTGGGGAAGGAGAAGAGGAAGGAAGGAAGTCGAGAAGGAAGGGAGGGAGAAAAGAAAAGAAAGGGAAAATATGGTGGTGTTACTACAGGCGCTAGGGATGGTAAACAAAGCAACTCAAACTGTATATTATAATCTTTTAAATGGAATAACAATAGTATAAGAATGGCAAAGAAAAAGAATAACTGTGTGAATGTATACCTATAATTGTATGTAAGAGAATAAATGACAGTAAGAATATAAAGCACAATATAGGTAAACAATATTTTGTTATAAATAGTTGTATAAATAAATATAGAATTGTACATAAAATGGATAACGAATAAGGAGACCATGAATGCAAGATAGAAGGGAAAACACTAACTGCAAAGAAACCGATTCGGAACTGCTGTATGATATACGATGGAACTTATTGTTCCTATGTTGTTTTAAGTCATGTGTCTGTTTCTGTTGATGTGTTTATGTGTTTAAAATAAAAAATTATTTTTAAAATAATTTTTAAACCTCCCTGCTCAAGGCCTATTCCATTTCAGACAAATGGCTCTCCAATCTCTTCTTAAAATTTTCCAGTGTTGAAGGATTCACAGCTTCTGGAGGCAAGTTGTTCCACTGGTTAATTGTTCTCACAGTCAGGAAATTTCTCCTTAGTTCTAAGTTGCTTCTCTCCTTGATGAGTTTCCACCCATTGCTTCTTGTTCCACCCTCAGGTGCTTTGGAGAATAGTTTGACTCCATCTTCTTTGGGCAACCCCTGAGATATTGGAACACCGCTATCGTATCTCCCCTCGGTCTTCTTTTCATTAAACTAGACACACCCAATTTTTGCAAGCATTATTCATGTTTTCTTTTCCTCCATAAATTACTTTTTTCAATGTTGTTGTAGCTCTGAACAGATGGGAACAACCTGTACCCCTGTATCTTAAAATACTATCACTGTGTATGCCAATTAATTAAGGAAACTTTTTTTGTGCACCTGGAAGAATAAGCAGGAACCAAACTAGAAATTAGCACGTAAGTAGAAGTGCATTTTATATTAAGATTGGCTTCAGAACATTTGGAACTTTTATTTTAAAATGTAAAATGTTCTTGCTCTGTTTATCAAAACTTTGGAATGGGTTACTAAGGGATTTCTAGCTGGTAAAAAGTAAAATAACTTGTCTGGCGTATTAAGGCTTGGCATATAAGGTAAAGGTAAAGGTTCCCCTCGCACGTATGTGCTAGTTGTGCCTGACTCTAGGGGGCAATGCTCATCTCCATTTCAAAGCCAAAGAGCCAGTGCTGTCCAAAGACGTCTCCGTGGTCATGTGGCCAGCATGGTGGGAAGGTAATGCAATGCTGTTACCTTCTCATCAAAAGTGGTTCCTATTTTTTCTACTTGCATTTTTACGTGCTTTTGAACTGGTAGGTTGGCAGAAGCTGTAACAAATAATGGGGGCTCACTCTGTTAGTATAGAATAGAATAGAATAGAATAGAACAGGACAGGACAGGACAGGATAGAATAGAATAACAGAGTTGGAATGGAAGGGAATAGAATAGAATAACAGAGTTGGAAAGGACCTTGGAGGTCTTCTAGTCCAACCCCCTGCCTAGGCCAGGAAACTCTACACCACTTCAGACAAATGGTTGTCCAACCTCTTCTTAAAAACTTCCAGTGTTGGAGGATTCACAACTCCCGGAAGCAAGTTGTTCCACTGGTTAATTGTTCAAACTGTTAGGAAATTTCTTCTCAGTTCTAAATGTTCAACTTAACCCTCAATTATGATTATGATAAATGTTCAACTTAACCCTCAATCATAATTGAGGATTAAGTTGAACATTTAGAACTGAGAAGAAATTTCCTAACAGTTTGAACAATTAACCAGTGGAACAACTTGCTTCCGGGAGTTGTGAATCCTCCAACACTGGAAGTTTTTAAGAAGAGATTGGACAACCATTTGTCTGTGATTGTGACCTCTAGACTGGACTACTGCAACGTGCTCTACATGGGGCAGCCCTTGAAGAGCATTCGGCGACTTCAGCTTGTCCAGAATGCAGCCGCGCGAGCGATCGTGGGTGCGCCTCGGTTCACCCACGTCACACCTATCCTCCGCGAGCTGCACTGGCTGCCTATTGGTCTCCGGATACGCTTCAAGGCGCTAGTCGTCACTTATAAAGCCCTTCATGGTATTGGACCTGGGTACTTGAGAGACCGCCTGCTGCCAATTACCTCCACTAGACCGATTAGATCCCACAGATTAGGCCTCCTCCGAATTCCATCCGCCGGCCAGTGTCGACTGGCGACTACCCGGAGGAGAGCCTTCTCTGTGGCTGCTCCGACCCTCTGGAACGAACTCCCCGTGGAGATTCGAACCCTCACCACCCTCCAGGCCTTCCGCAAAGCCCTTAAAACCTGGCTGTTCCGACAGGCCTGGGGCTAATGAACTGTTGCCCCCGTCTCGAATTGGTATGACTGTTGTGTTTTTAATCATGCATTGTTTTCATGTCGTTTTAAATTCTTGTTTGTACCCCCCTTTCCGGTTGAGTTGTAAGCCACCCTGAGTCCCCTTCGGGGGAAAAGGGCGGCATATAAATCAAATCAAATCAAATCAAATCAAATCAAATCAAATCATCATTTACCTTTAGCCTGTAGTTGGTGCCTTCAACAATCTGGCAGGCAAAGCGAGATCCTGCGTTTCCTTCGTTGAGGTTTTTCCCACGTCTCTGTGCTCTTCCAAAACCACCGAGGACTTGAGGGAATCTCTGGAGACAATGGCTTATCTTTTATAGCAGCGCTCTTTATGGGCAAGGGAGCTATCTTTGATCGATACAATTGGTAAATCGTGACTTCACCCGGGAGCCAAAAAAGTGGCACGTATTTCAACACTTGTCCTGGATGTTTTTATGTCATTCTGATTGCATACATCACCCATGGTAAATTTATGCCTTGGATAAGAATAATTATGAGTAACGCGGAGGAACTTAAGTGCCAAAACAAGCAAGAACCTTGGCACATTGTCCTAAATTTGTACCTCATTTTCTGTGTTCATGTCCATGTTTATACTTATACCTGTTATCTTGTACATGTTTGACAAACTAATATATATATATATCCATCCATCCATCCATCCATCCATCCATCCATCCATCCATCCATCCATCCATCCACCTTTATTGTTTCACATCCTTATGCCTCAACCAGTACACTAAACTGCCCCTCATATCTATCTATCTATCTATCTATCTATCTATCTATCTATCTATCTATCTATCTATCTATCTATCTATCTATCCATCCATCCATCCATCCATCCATCCATCCATCCATCCATCCATCCATCCACCTTTATTGTTTCACATCCTTATGCCTCAACCAGTACACTAAACTGCCTCTCATATCTATCTATCTATCTATCTATCTATCTATCTATCTATCTATCTATCTATCTATCTATCCATCCATCCATCCATCCATCCATCCATCCATCCATCCATCCATCCATCATCTATCTATCTATCTATCTATCTATCTATCTATCTATCTATCTATCTATCTCTATCCATCCATCCATCCATCCATCCATCCATCCACCCACCCACCCACCCACCTACCTATTTCCATCTAATGAATTTAGAAGAGTTTTGAATTAGCATATTGCGTAAAGCCAGACATACCAAATATTTGGCTTATTCTATCGCGTTCTGAAGTGTGCACAGAACAAAGTTTAGCCCTTAAAACCAAACTTTGATGCGCCTTGATTTCCCAATGTTGGATCATGAGGCTGTGTGAGCCTATGGCAAGACGCTGCTTAAAACCAGGAGCTTCTGATGGGTGAGTTGCAAACACTCCATCCGACAATGACTTCTTTGAGTGATGGTGGTCTTTGAAGGACTGGGGGACATTGCATGTTCCAAGCTCTCAATGTCTTCAGCGACAGTACATACTAATCTGGATATTTACAATGGCTCCCTCTTTATGCAAAAGGTGAGTTCCAGGAACCGTTTCGTCTCTTAAACCGTGTTCCCATTTTTGGGAATTTCATTGAAAGCACACACATTTCATTGAAAGCAACAGAGTTGGAAGGGACCTTGGAGGTCTTCCTCAAGACTGGATTATTGTAACGCGCTCTACATGGGGCTGCCCTTGAAGAGTGTTCGAAGACTCCAATTAGTCCAGAATGCAGCCGCGCGAGCGATTGTGGGTACACCAAGGTACACCCACGTTACACCTATCCTCCGCGAGCTGCACTGGCTACCCATTAGTCTCCGGACCCGCTTCAAGGTGCTGGTCGCTACCTATAAAGCCCTACATGGCATCGGACCTGGGTACTTGAGAGACCGCCTCCTGCCGATTACCTCTCTCAGACCAATTAGATCGCACAGGTTGGGTCTCCTCCGGATTCCATCTGCCAGCCAATGTCGGCTGGCGACCCCCCGGGGGAGAGCCTTCTCTGTTGCAGCTCCGGCCCTCTGGAACGAGCTCCCTGTTGAGATCCGGACCCTTACTACCCTCCCGGCCTTCCGCAAAGCCACCAAGTCCTGGCTGTTCCAGCAGGCTGGGGGGAGCTGAGAAGCATCTACCTCCACGGAAATTGTGAATGTTGGTTTTGTTTTTAATATGTTGCCTTTGTCTCGTTCCCCTCTTTCCCTTGTCTTTTGTGAGCCGCCCGGAGTCCTCCGGGAGTGGGCGGCATACAAGACAAATAAATAAATAAACAAACAAACAAACAAACAAACAAACAAATAAATAAATAAATAATTCTTGTCCAACCCCCTGCCTAGGCACCATTTCAGACAGATGGCTATCCAACATCTTCTTAAAGACTTCCAGTGTTGGGGCTTTAACAACTTCTGGAGGCAAGGTCTTCTAGTCCAAGTAGGAGATCTTATACTATTTCCAACAAACAGCTGTTCAGTCTCTTCTTAAAAAATCTCCAGGGATGGAGCAACACACAACTTCTGGAGGCAAGTCTCTCCAATGTTTGATTGGAAATTTCTCCTTGGTTCTAGGTTGCTTCTCTCCTTGATTAGCTTCCATCCACTGCTCCTTGCCTTGCCTTCAGGCCTTTTGGAGAATAAGTTGCCTCCCTCCTCTTTGCGACATTTGACATGCATCGTTGAAAATCAGAATACACCCGAGCCCAGCTCAGAGTTCAGGCTGTTTGGCTTATTTTCACACGTTCTCACACCCGCAAGCATCTATTGGCATAAAGGTGAACCCTATTTCCCTGTTGCCAAATTGAAATGAGCAAGAATTCAGCATCCACCCACAACATCGATCTTGAATAAGAATGTACGGTAAAATTAAATACTATGTGCTAGTCGTTCCCGACTCTAGGGCGTGGCGTTCATCTCCGTTTCAAAGCCGAAGAGTCAGCGCTGTCCGAAGACGTCTCCGTGGTCATGTGGCCGGCATGACTCAGCGTCGAAGGCGCACGGAACGCTGTTACCTTCCCACCAAAGGCGGTTCCGATTTTTCTACTTGCATTTTTTACCTGCTTTCGAACTACGAGGTTGGCAGAAGCTGGGACCAGTCACGGGAGCTCACTCCGGTATGCGGCGCTAGGGATTTGAACCGCCAAACTGATGACCTTTCTGATCGACAAGCTCAGCGTCTTAGCCACTAAGCCACCTAGTAAAATTAAAGGCAAGATGAAATTCATCCCATCACATGCAAAAAACCATCACAACATGGCTTAAAACGCAATTAAAATTTTCTGGGAAAGGAAGTCTCCACTCAGCACCAAAAGGATTGTTAATAAGAGCAGAAGTCAAATCTTTCTGAAGAGGTGGTTCCATTGATAAGGTGCCACCACTGAAAATGTTCTCCTCACTATTGATAGGGAGATCTGGAGGAGGGTCTCACTGGGTGATTTTCCGTTCAAGGTGGAATTGATGGTTTGATGGTGAGGACAATGATGATGTTATCCACTCAGTTGTGTCCGATTCTTGGTGATCCCATGGGCCAGCTGTCTCCACATCTTTCCAGTCTTGCATTATTTCTTTTGAGTTGTTCTACGCTCTGGCTGGTGTCAGCTTTGATGGTCCATGTTCTTTGGCATTTCCTTTTACTGCTAACTCTTCCCAACATAACTGCTTCTCCAGTGAATTCCTCTTCAGGTCATGGCCAAAGTAAGTGAGACACAGTTTTGTGATTTTTGCCTGCTAATGACACGTTATGGTGTTATGCACCCCAATACTAGCCAAACCACAATGGGCTGAGTTCACACAGAGTCAGAAGCAGGCATGTCCTTCAATGGCTACCTGTTCTGACCCCCCCCCTTCTCCGTTCAGGAACGAGAGCCAAAACAGACGTACGAAAGAATGTTTTAATCAGTCCAGGCTCTTGTTGGCTGCGAGCCCAAAATAAACCAAGATAAACGCTCTGGCAAAAGTCCTATATCTCACGCAGCCCTGAAAACAGGCTTCTTTCATCAAGCCACTTATCCAAGTTAGTTTCTCTCAATTTGTGAACGTGAACAAGAACGTTGACTCCTGCAACCAGGCGTGGCACAAACAGTTCCCTTTATACTCAGGAGAGGATCCCAATGAGCAACAGCTGCTCGCAATCATCTCCTGTAAGTACTCAGTTGTTCCTTCCGTCGAGTAACCCTTCGACGGGGTGCAGCCTGAAACAACTCATGAGTGTTTCCCTGAACACTCCCTCTGATCCAAGGCTCCACCGCCACCTGGTGGCCAACCAGTCTCTCCTCGCCCTGCTCGGAGTCGACACCCTGTCCAGGGACCTCCACCTCCTCCGAGGCCGACTCATAAGACCCCTCACTGTCGGAGTCTGGCGGCAGCTCTAACAGCTCCTGCCGGGCCACAACAGCTACCTATGCCTCTCCACAATTTTGTCTACAAGTTCTGGCTTTTGTTCATGCCCCTTTACTGATTATTCCCTTATCAACATTCCAATTTCGCAAGCCGCCCAAGCTTTTGGCAATTCGAGCAACTGAAGGACCAAACAAACCTCTTTTGAAAGCGTGATCCAACACACAAAATTGGTTGATTGGCTGCCAAAGGGAATTGGCTGACTTAGTTGGGAAACTGAATTTGCTGATGGAACTAATCGGCTGCCAACTGGTTACACAATGGCACCAGTGAGATAAGGAGCTCCAAGATAGTGTGTGATGACCCGGGGCGTGGCACGAAGGCAACACAGCCAGAGAACCAGTATGAGTCCTTTTATTGGCACCAACTTTGCCCCAAAGTCCTTTTTACTCTCCTGCCTAGAGAGAAACTCTTCCACAAACCTGCAGATAGATTTAGATTTATTTTATTTTTATGCCGCCCTTCTCCGGGAGGGACTCAGGGCGGCGAACAACTCAAAGGGGGAAAAGGGAAACATAGAACACAATACAAGTAGTTAAAATAGCCAAGAATCACACAACCACACAGGTCGAGAGGGGAGGGGAACTCATCAACCCCAGGCCTGCCGGCAAAGCCAGGTTTTGACGGCTTTTCGGAAGGCCTGGAGAGAGGTGAGGGTCCGAATCTCTGCGGGGAGTTCGTTCCAGAGGGCCGGAGCTGCCACAGAGAAGGCCCTCCCCCGGGTAGTAGCCAGGTGGCATTGGCTGGTAGACGGAACCCGGAGGAGGCCGACCCTGTGTGATCTAATGGGTCTTTGGGAGGTAATTGGCAGCAGGCGGTCTCTCAAGTACCCAGGTCCAATACCAGTCCAAATGCTGTAAGCAGAATGACTGCAAACAATCACTCCAGCAGGGCAAGATAGGGAGTCCCAGAAGCGAAGAATAATTCTAGCAAGAGAAGATCAGCACACGGAAGGACGGAAATAATTCAAACAGGCCCGGGGGAATGCCAGGAGTGCAGGCCACAACTCTCAACACTCTAGGAATTCAGTGTTTGTTCCCGACAAACAACTCTCCCAACTGCCTCTCCTTTAAACTCCATCCCCAGGTGTGCCTTGTGAATGGAATCAGGGCCCTTTCCTTCCTCGTAAGCCACACAACCCGTTGCTCTTTTCTGCCTTCTTCCCTGAGTGCCCTAGGATGAGGAGGGGATGGGCCTTGGTCTTCATCTGAACCCCCTCTCCCTTGTTCTGCCTCTCCCCTGCTCTGCCCAGTCTGACTTTGCCCTTCCCCAGTTTCCTCCACAGCCAATGGATCCACTCTCTTGCTCTCTGTGAGCTGTTTGTCTTCCATCTCAAGAGTCAGACTCAGGGGATGACACTGAGCTATGGGATGCTTATCAGGGAAAGCCTTATCTATTCAGCCTTGGCGCCACGCCAGGTCATCACCAGTGGTGGGTTTCAAAAATTTTTGGAACCTCTTCTGTAGGTGTGACCTGCTTTCCGGGTCCACTGGTGGAACCTCTTCTAACCAGTTCGGTAGATTTGACGAACCGGTTCTACCGAATAGGTGCGAACTGGTAGGAACCCACCTCTGGTCATTCACACACTATCTTGGAGCTCCCATGGTTGTGGTGGAGCTTACGATTTAGGGTGGCGATTCTGGCTTAGGGTACCCTCCCTCTAAAACAGGGGTTTCCAAATGTGGCAGCTTATGGACTTCAGCTCCCAGAATTCCCCAGTCAGCGTGGGTTGGTCTGTTTGTCTTGTGAAATCTGATTCTTGACTTCAACTTCCAGAATTCCCGGGCCACAAGTTCAAAAGAGTCCCCGACTGGTTGTCCCCTGGGCAACGGTGATGTCACTGGCAAATCCTTTCAGCATGGAAGCACTTCAGTGCTTCTGATATGGAAGTAGTGGGTGTACCAATTACCCATTCAAGGCAATAGTATGTAGCCTTCAACGTGACTTTTGAGTTGCATTTTGAAAATGACATCTACCCATCCACTGTCTTTCAGCTCATTGGTTGGGTGATTATGACCCGTCATAAATCAATCCATCAATCTGTTGCTGGGATGTGAGTTGCACTCCTGACGCATGGCGTGCTGGGCTGCCAACATTGCAATTAAAGTGAACATTTTTGACACCTGATGGAGCCACGTGACATCTGCATGCAATCAATGGAGCACAAACAGCAATTAATTTGAAGATGTTCAAGTTATAGGAAATGATACGGCAGCGTAAGTAGCAATTAATTTGAAGATTATAGGCCAATCTTTATGGCCAATAATATGATTGCAAGACTGAGGTGAGGGAGTGAAAACTAGCAAATGTTTGTGATATTCCTTGAACGAGCAGCAACCGACTACTTAATCTGATATACAGAGATGTGGCAGATACGGACACTGTGGGTCAAACACAATCAAGTTTGACAGCTGTGATTGTGAGGATAGAATTCCTTCCCCTTTTAGATACAGATAGTGCAATGTATATAGAAAATGGATGTGGCCACAGTGGCTATCTTAGTCATCCCTGTGTTTGGACATCATCCCTCTTCCCTGGATTGCAACCACTAGCACAAGTGACCATTTCAAGCATGACGAGCTTTTCTTTATCATGATTGTTAATTGAGTAACTTTCCTATAGCAATACACAACAGGGCTACCTGGACAAAATGGTGGAGAACTCACACAGGGGGGGTTAGAATTTTATTTATTTATTATTACATTTATATTGCCGCCTTTTCGTCTATGGCGACGCAAGGCGGCTTACTGAACATTAAAACCACTTCTAAAACAGTAAAACTAATTTAAAAAAATCGAATAAACTAACATAATGAAATCACCCGCCCTAGCCGATCACACAAGCCATTTCACGGGCTCCATCCCACTCTGAGCTCCCCAGGTCCGCTGGCAGAACCAGATCTCTAGCGCCTTCCGGAAGTGTGTCAGAGTGGGGGCCGTTCTAATCTCTGGAGGGATGGTGTTCCGGAGAGAGGGATCCACAACGGAGAAGGCCCTTCTTCTGGGTCCCACCAGGGGTATCTCTCTCGGAGGGGGGACCCACAGCATTCCCTGCCTCCCCGCTCTGATGGGTCAGGTAGATGTGATGGGCAAGAGATGATTCCTCAGATCACCTGAGAGGTGGCACAGTGGTTAGAGTGCAGTACTGCAGCCACTTCAGCTGTTAGCTGCAGTTCGGCGGTTCAAATCTCACTGGCTCAGGGTTGACTCAGCCTTCCATCCTTCCGAGGTGGGTAAAATGAGGACCCAGACTGTGGGGGCGATATGCTGACTCTGTAAACCGCTTAGAGAGGGCTGAAAGCCCTATGAAGCGGTATATAAGTCTAACTGCTATTGCTACCTGGCCCCCAGCCATGAAGGGCTGTAAAGGTGACAACCAGCACCTAGAATTAGCCCCCGGAAGCAAATCGGCAACCAATGCAGCTCCCGCAGGAGAGGTGATACATGTGTACACCAGGGTATGGACAAAACCCGAATTCAATGCGGGTTGCTTTTCGAAAGGAAGGAAGATGAGAAGAAGATGAAAATGTTCTTTTATGGTTTAAATATTTATGTTTTTGGTCCGGGGTGGGGTGTGTGTGGTGGTTCTGGCTGCCGCTATTGCTGGTTTGCTCAGGGACGGCGCTTTTCACATGCTTGATGCACTTGATGTGCGGATGCACAGTACTATAAAAAATTCAGCGCATGCGGATAAGGAAAAAACAAAATGGTGGTGCCTACGCAACCGTCAATAGAACCAGTTCGGGGGCGTGGCCAGCCGAGTTACTATAGAACTGGTTCCATCAATAGAACCAGTTCGGGGGCGTGGCCAGCCGAGTTACTATAGAACTGGTTCCATCAATAGAACCAGTTCAGGGGCGTGGCCAGCCGAGTTACTATAGAACTGGTTCCGTCAATAGAACCAGTTTGGGGGCGTGGCCAGCCGAGTTACTATAGAACTGGTTCCATCAATAGAACCAGTTCAGGGGCGTGGCCAGCCGAGTTACTATAGAACTGGTTCCGTCAATAGAACCAGTTCGGGGGCGTGGCCAGCCGAGTTACTATGTACTCGGCCAAACCAGTCCGAATCGGTAGGAACCCACCTGTTTTGGTCTCTTGGGCACGGCTATGTTGAAGGATTGACACCGAGGCACCAATTTTTAAAGCTAGGTTAATCTAACCATAGGCCAATCGGTGGTGACAGGGAGCTAGGAGTGGGATGAAGAGTAGAGGCATGCACGAAGGGGGGAAAAAGGATTAAATCAAAATTATTTGCCAAGAGAACTCTTCTGCAACTGTTTATTGGCACTGAAAGGGTCATGACATTCGAAATGTTATCTCCGTCTTGCCAAAAGAAATGTGGTGATGGAGCAGTTGATTTATTCTTCCCTTTTAATGAAGGAGATTTATAGTTATAGGATGTCACACTGGCAGAATGTGAAAACATGCCGTTTTTTGTTTCTTAAAGGTAAAAGGTTCCCCTCGCACATATGTGCTAGTCGTTCCCGACTCTAGGGGGCGGTGCTCATCTCTGTTTCAAAGCCGAAGAGCCAGCGCTGTCCGAAGATGTCTCCGTGGTCATGTGGCCGGCGTAACTCAACACCGAAGGTGCACGGAACGCTGTTCCCTTCCCACCAAAGGTGATTCCTTTTTTTCTACTTGCATTTTTCATGTGCTTTCGAACTGAAAGGAGCTGGGACAAGTCACGGGAGTTCACTCCGTTATGCGGCGCTAGGGATCCGAACCGCCGAACTACCGATCTTTCTGATCGACAAGCTCAGCGTCTTAGCCACTGAGCCACCACGAGCAAGTCCCAAATACAGATGATGGGAATTGTGGGAAATGAAGTTCCACCCCCCCGCCCGAAAAAATGCCGCTTCTCTGGACAACCTCTTTCACCTTCCAAAAGTGTTCCCTCCATAAACAAGCTTATAAAAGTATAGTGATGTCAGCACCTCGTTTTTATTGCGTTTGGCAAAGCTGGAAAGATTGTAAATAGATCCCAGATTAATAAGATCACCTAGGATCCATCATTTGGGGGGGGAGGGCGGTGAAGAAGGGAAGAGATGCTGTAGCGAGATTGGGGGTGATGAGATTATTTTCCTGGTCACATGAAGAACGAGAAAAGTCGAAAGATCGTTCACGTTTCTTTGTTTTCATTCTAGAATTCCCATGGGAATGGAGGAAGATTTGCCGACCGGGATATTGATAGCAGCGGTTTATGAAAAAATAAAACAAAACTCCTTTGCTGGGTCTGTTGAAAGAATGACAAGAGAGTAAGGCTTTAATAAAAAAAGACGATCGCTGGTGTAATTCACCCAGAGGATAATTCCACTTGATTCTGTCTGGGTGAGAATGAGGCACAGATCATCTTCAACTGCCCCCCCCCCCCAACCCAGCCCAGCCTGTTATGTTCCAGGGGACTAAATAGCAGTAGACTTATATACCGCTTTATAGGGCTTTCAGCCCTCTCTAAGCGGTTTACAGAGAGTCAGCATATTGCCCCCAACAATCTGGGTCCTCATTTTACCCACCTCGGAAGGATGGAAGGCTGAGTCAACCCTGAGCCGGTGAGATTTGAACCGCTGAACTGCTGATCTAGCAGTAGCCTGCAGTGCTGCATTTAACCACTGCGCCACCTTGGTTGACTATTTCAGTTCTGAAATAGTCAAATTTTTATTTCATGTCTGGATCCAGATTTTATTCATCGAACCATTGTTTAAGCCAGGGGTCGCCAACCTTTTGGAACTCAGGGACCACTACATTCATAATTTTAAATCCCGCGGACCACTAAAATGAATCTTACTGAAGCGCCTGGACTCCCAATGACGGGATGGGTCCTTCAGGCACTTAGGTTGGCCGCCTGTTTCTGCAACCTTAAACACTCAAAAGAGCCATTCGAACCCGTTTCCCACAGAAAAAAAAACACCGGGCCCTCCCCCCCTCTCCTCTTTCTCTCGCTCTCACCTCTCTCTCTTTCTTTCTCTTTCTCTCTCATCTCTCTCTCTCTTCTCATCTCTCTCATCTTTCTCTCATCTCTTTCTCTCTCATCTCTCTCTTCTCATCTCTCTCTTTCTCTCATCTCTCTCTCTTCTCATCTCTTTCTCTCATTTTTCTCTCTTATCTTTCTTTCTCTCTCTCATCTTTCTCTCATCTCTTTCTCTCTTTCTCTCATCTCTTTCTCTCATTTTTCTCTCTCTCATCTCTCCCTCTTTCTTTCTCTCATCTCTCTTTCTCTTTCTCTCATCTCTTTCTCATTTCTCCCTCTTTCTCTCTCTCTCATCTCTCCCTTTCTCTCTCTCATCTCTCTCTTTCTTTCTCTCTCATTTCTTTCTCTTTCTCTCTCTCTTTCACCTCTCCCTTTCTCTCTCTCTCCCTCATCTCTCTTTCTTTCTCTCTCTCATTTCTCTCATCTCTCCCTCTTTCTCTATCATCTCTCTCTCTCATCTCTTTCTCTTTCTCTCTCTCTCACCTCTCCCTTTTCTCTCTCTCTCCCTCATCTGTCTTTCTCTCTCTCTCTCATTTCTCTTTCTCTCATCTCTCCCTCTTTCTCTCTTTCTCTCTCTCTCATTTCTTTCTCACTCTCTTTCTCTCTCATCTCGTTCTTTTTCTCTCATCTCTCTTTCTTTCTCTCTCCCCCTCTTTCTCTCTTTCTTTCTCTCTCATCTCTTTCTTACTTTCTCTCTCTCTCTCTCTTTTGTTCTCTCTCTCTCTCATCTTTCTCTCATCTCTCTCTCTCTCTCACCGGTTGGTGACCTCTGGTTTAAGCTGCAGCTCTTCCTCCTGTCTCTCAAGGTTATTCTGACAGCCCATTACAGCTAGTCCCCGACTTACAACCATTCATTTAGTGACCGCACATTACAACAGCACTGAAAAAAAGGGACTCAGGATTGTTTTTCACCCTTACGACCGTTGCCGCCTCCCCATGGTCCCGTGATCAAAATCCAGCCGCTTGGCAACTGACTCCTATTTATGACGGTGGCAGCACGTGTCCTGGGGCCCTGTGATCTCCTTTTGCGTCCTTCTGACAAGCCAAATCAATTGGGGGGGGAGGGCAGATTCACTTAACCACGGTGGCAAGGGAGGTCGTAAAACGGGGCAACGTTCCCTTAAAAAACGCCTCCGTTAGCCGCCGAAATGGTGGGCTCAATTTGTGGTCGTACGTCGAGGACTACCTGCATATATGGCCACGGTGGGTGTTTTTTTTTTGAAACTTTTCAGCGATTCGGAGTCGTTACCTTGCTGAAAAGTGCGCAGCTATTTTTTTTTCCTAGAAATTTTTTTTATTTTCCATTTTCATAGCATATAATCACATGTATACTATTACATAGTCAATATCATGTTGTATTATTAAATAATTACATCAATTCATCTTACCATCAACTACCAAAGGAAAAAAAAAGCCAGTTATTGGCTCTTCTGCTCTCCATACACCATATTTATACCTTATCTGACACTTTCTTCCCCCTTTCTCCTCCCCCTTTCTACATCCTTTCTTCCCTCCATCATTTTCTACTCTACTTCCCCTTCCTTTCTCCTTCTCCTCTCTCCCCTTACCACTCCTCCTTATATACCTCAACTTCCCCCCCTCACCCTCTCTCCTATCCCTCTCTTCCTATCTTCTTCTCTCCTCTACTTCTGTCTCTTCTACATCCTGTCTTCCCTCCATCATTTTCTACTCTACTTCCCCTTCCTTTCTCCTTCTCATCTCTTCCCTTACCACTCCGCCTTATACACCTCATCTTCCCCCTTCACCCTCTCCTGTCCCTCTCTTCCCATCTTCTTCTCTCCTCTACTTCCAACTCTTCTACATCCTGTCTTCCCTCCATCATTTTCTACTCTACTTCCCCTTCCTTTCTCCTTCTCCTCTCTCCCCTTACCACCTCATCTTCCCCCATCACCCTCTCTCCTGTCCCTCTCTTCCCATCTTTCTTCTCTCCTCTGCTTCCCACTCTTCCTCTAATTCACTTGGTGTATTTCAGCTTCTGAGCAAACTCCCTTTTGAGCGCAGCTATTTAGCACAAAAGATCAACAAGCAAACCGCATGCACATTCTACCTGGAAGCAGTTGCGTTAAGGGAGACGGTTCTTCTCGTTTATGTTCTTTTTTTCTAAGAGCGATCTAGGAAAAAGGAAGATACAAAAAAGGATAGGATTTGCGTTGATCTCCTCGTTTTATCTTTACAGCATCGGACTTTCCTTTCACCACCAGATGCATCCACGGCTGAGCATGCTTTCGGCTTTGGCCCAGCCGCTACACTCTTTCTGGCGCAACTACTAGCCCTCTGCTCTTCCCCATTAGCGCACTGGACAACTTCTGGCTTCAGGGGCTCATCTTCCAGCATCATATCTTTTTGTCTTTTGGTACTGTCCATGGGGCTTTCATGGTGAAGATACTGGAGTGGGTTGCCATCTCCTTCTCCATTTTCTCAGAGCTCTCTGCTATGACCTGTCCGTCTTGGGTGGCCCTGCATGGCATAGCTCATAGCTTTGTTGCGATGGATGGACTATTAGGAAGGTTGAGTGCCAAAGAATGGAGGCCTTTGAACTCTGGCGCTGGAGAAGACTCCTGCGAGTCCCTTGGACTGCAAGGCGATCAAACTGGTCGGTCCTAGAGGAGATCAACCCTGGCTGCTCTTTAGAAGGCCAGACCCTGAAGAGGAAACTCAAATGCTTTGGCCACCTAATGAGAAGGAAGAAGGACTCCCTGGAGAAGAACCTCATGCTGGGAACAATAGAGGGCAAAAGAAGAAGGACTGCAAGTTGATCCAACCGGTCAGTCCTAGAGGAGATCAACCCTGACTGCTCTTTAGAAGGCCAGATCCTGAAGAGGAAACCCAAAGACTTTGGCCACCTAAGGAGAAGGGAGGACTCCCTGGAGAAGAGCCTCATGCTGGGAACGATGGAGGGCAAAAGAAGAAGGGGACGGCAGAGAAGGAGGAGGCTGGATGGAGTCACCGAAGCAGTCGGTGTGAGATTAAATGGACTCCAGGGGATGGTAGAGGACAGGAAGGCCTGGAGCAGTGGTAGTCGATTACCTCCACGCGACCCATTAGATCTCACCGATTGGGCCTCCTCCGAGTTCCATCTGCTGGCCAGTGCCGACTGGCGACCACACGGAGGAGAGCCTTCTCGGTGGCAGCTCCGACCCTATGGAACGATCTCCCCGTGGAGATTTGTACCCTCACCACCCTCCAGACCTTCCGCACAGCACTTAAAATCTGGCTATCCCGTCAGGCCTAGGACTAAGATTGTAACCCGCCCGAATGGTATGAATGTTGTGTTCTTAAATTTATATTGTTTTATATGTCAAAGTTTGTTTTTCCCCCCTTTCCCCTTTTTAAGTTGTGAGCCGCCCTGAATCCCCCCAGGGAAAAGGGCGGCATATAAATTTAATAAAATACTAAATACTAACTAAATACTAAATACTAAAAATAGTCAACCTGGTCCCTACCGCCCATTAGTGGGCGTTCCAGCTTTCATGGTGGGCGGTAGGGATTTGCTGTAACTCTGCTTTATAAATTTTATAAAATAAAGTTACTTCCCTACTTTATAAATCACCATTACTGTGGAACCGGTGGGTGGTTAGGAAATTTTACTACTAACAGAGATACAAAAGTGGGCGGTAGGTATAAAAAGGTTGACTACCCCTGGCCTGGAGAAACATTGTCCATGGGGTTGCGATGGGTTGGACAAGACTTCTAGACTAACAACAACCTAATTTTATGAAGCAGCAGTTACCCTGTGACCTTCCCCCCCCCAAAAAAAAAATATAATTAAAGGAAAGCGAAAACCAGTCCGAAAAGAACAAGCAACAAGCCACCAACCCTTCAAATGAAGAAACAAGAATGAGGGAAATCGACAAGTCCAGAACCCAAATATTAGACATTCACCTAAATATCTTCGCTTGCGTTAAATATTTCCTAGCTTTGTCTATTTCTTCAATAAGCTTCTTCAAATCGTCACCTTCGAACAAGGGGAAAACAGGATCCTGGAAGGGGGGGGGGGGAAAGCAAATGAACCAAGAATGCAATTTTTGTTTCGTTTGTTCAAGCACAGATCAATTGATCATTAAAGGAAAAAGAAAGGTCGAAGTTCAAGCAACATCCCTCTTCCCAGGAAGCAGGAAATCTGTCCTGATCATGTCGTTCGGTCCACGTGATTGGGAAAATATTAGAATATGCAGAATAGGTGAACCCTTGAAATCAAAGAGTAGGAACAATCTTGATTATTACAATATATGGGAATTATTTTATCCGTGGTTAGAGAATAAAGATGAAAAAAGCAGAAGAGTGAAACAGAGAAAATGTTTTAAGAAAGTTAAATAAGAAGAGGATTGTTATAGTATTAGGTATGGTATATATTAATATTGGTTCACCCACAAAACCGCGCCCGACTAAACCGCGTCGCTGATGTCATCAACAGGGCAACAACAGCGCGGAGACAGAAGCACGTTATAAACGCTAAACCTAAAATTAACCCCTAAACCTAAACCTAACCCCCCTAAACCTAATCCTAAACCTAACCTTAAACCTAACCCTTAACCTAAGCCTAACCCTAATCCTAACCCTTAACCTAAGCCTAACCCTAACCCTAACCCTAACCCTTAACCTAACCCTAACCCTAACCCTAACCCTAACCCTAACCCTTAACCTAACCCTAAAGCTAACCCTAAACCTAACCCTTACCTTAAGTTGAATCGGCTTGCTTTCAAAGCGCTATTTAAAGCGCCCTTCTTTCTCCGCACTGGCTGTTGTCGCCCTGTTGATGACGTCAGTGACGCGGTTTAATCGGGCGCGGTTTAGTCGAGCGCGGTTTTGACGGGTCACGATTAATATTAGTATTAAGTTAAGAATAGATAAAATAGTAAATATGGCTGTAATCTGTAATTGCTTTCGTGTAAAATATTTGCAGAAAATATATGTCCAAAAATGACATACTGTTTAATGGAAGAGGTTTGAATTAAAATAAAATAAAATAAATATATTTTAAAAAATGTCCTTCTGCCCATATAAAGGTAATCCTTGATTTATGATCCTACAAGTCCCTACAAACTCGCGCTACAAGTCCCTTCCTGAAGTTCCGGTTTGCCTGTAGGGAAGTTCCTGAAGCCTCCAGAGGGCCTCCGGGGGAGGCAGGGGAAGCTATTTTCGCCCTCCACAGGCGCCTATAAAGCCTCTGGAGCCTGGGGAGGGCGAAAAAAGCATCTAAAAAATGACGGGGGGGGGAGAGCGCCTGTTATTCGTGTAGGAGCGCTGGGGCGTGTGCCACGCATTGCATTATGGGTGTGGCACACCCGCGCACGACCCCCCTGCGCTCCCCCTGCTTTAGGCACGCGAGCCAAAAACGTTTCGCCATCACTGACCTAGATGATTGAGTATCTCCACAGACAATATAATATATAGTAGTTTCAATGTTTGTAAGCTGCTTACGAGATGGGTGGCACGTTAATTTGATCAATACATTAAATAAACAAATGAATGAAGATGGTTGAAACAACAGGGGCCAAAAGCCCTGGGTTAAAACTCCATGAGGTCCAAGGTCCTGTCCTTGCAACTTCTAATGCAGTGTCTTTAGAATAGAATAGAATAGGATAGGATAGGATAGGATAGAATAATGGAATGAGAATAGAATAGAATGGAATAGGAAAGAATAGAATAGAATAATATAATGGAATGAGAATAGAATAGAATGGAATAGGAAAGAATAGAATGGAATAGAATAGAATAATGGAATGAGAATAGAATAGAATGGAATAGGAAAGAATAGAATGGAATAGGAAAGAATAGAATAGAATAATATAATGGAATGAGAATAGAATAGGATGGAATAGGAAAGAATAGAATAGAATAGAATAGAATAATGGAATGAGAATAGAATAGAATAGAATGGAATAGGAAAGAATAGAATAGAATAATGGAATGAGAATAGAATAGAATGGAATAGGAAAGAATAGAATAGAATAATGGAATGAGAATAGAATAGAATGGAATAGGAAAGAATAGAATGGAATAGGAAAGAATAGAATAGAATAATATAATGGAATGAGAATAGAATAGAATGGAATAGGAAAGAATAGAATGGAATAGAAAAGAATAGGAAAGAATAGAATAGAATAGAATAGAATAATATAATTTATATTTTGTATTTTGTATTTGTATTTATTAATACTTATAGGCCGCCCTTTTCCCTGAGGGGACTCAGGGCGGCTTACATAAAATGAGGGGGGGGGGGTATACAGACAATAGACACAAACAATACATAGAAGTAAAATAGTAAGCAACATTCATTCATCATTCAGGTGGGGGCAGTTATCTTTGTCCCCAGGCCTGACGGGCTAGCCAGGTCTTAAGGGCTGTGCGGAAGGTCTGGACGGTGGTAATATAATGGAATGAGAATAGAATAGAATGGAATAGGAAAGAATGGAATAGAATGGAATAGGAAAGAATAGAATAGAGTAGAATAGAATAGAATAGAATAACAGAGTTAGAAGGGACCTTGGAGGTCTTCTAGGTTATCTGCTTAGGCAGGAAATCCTACACCACTTCAGACAAATGGAATATCCAACATCTTCTTTGAAACTTCCAGTGTTGGAGCATTCACAACTTCTGGAGGCAAGTTGTTCCATTGATCAATTGTTCTAACTGTCAGGAAGTTTGTCCTTAGTTCTTGGTTGCTTCTCTCCTTGATTAGTTTCCACCCATTGCTTCTTGTCCTGCCCTCACATACTTTGGAGAATAGCTTGACTCCCTCTTCTTTGTGGCAGCCTCTGAGATATTGGAAGATTCCTATCATATCTTCCCTAGTTCTTTTTTTCATTAAACTAGACACACCCAGTCCCTGCAACATTTCTTCATATGTTTTGGCTCCAGTCCCCTAATCACCTTTATTGCGCTTCGCTTTTTCAATCTTGGCAACCTGAAGTTATGTTCCCAATTAGCAGGTTATCCAGATTGATAAATACGGGTTGCCGTGACCTCATTGTAAAATTATTGATTACGAGTTGGGTCAAGAAGTACCTCCTCATCTTTAAAACCTTGCGAAAGCAGTTGGTGCGTGGCCAACTGTCCGTCCGCATCTCCATGGCAACGATGGTAGCGTCCACCGGTCTGGAAGGCGAGTTTCTTGAGAAAGTCGTTGGCCACTCTGTCGGAGACAACAAGGAGAACGCCCCAAACTGGGAGTCATTTGAGTTCAATCCTCAACGTTAAGTTCTAAGGGTAGTGGTGGGATTCAGCCGGTTCGCGCCTATTCGGGAGAACCGGTTGTTAACTTTCTAAGCAGTTGGGAAAACCGGTTGTTGGAAGAAATCTCATTTTGGGTTTTTCCCACTTTCAGGGCTAATCCTGTAAAGAAGGCAGGAAGGAAAGAAACTTTCTGGTGTTGTTTCAAGCCTCATTCTTTATCGTGACCCGTCAAAACCGTGCTCGACTAAGCCGCGCCCGATTAAACCGCGTCGCTGATGTCATCAACAGGGCGACAACAGCCAGCGTGGAGAAAGAAGGGCGCTTTAAATAGCGCTTTGAAAGCAAGCCGATTCAATTTAAGGTAAGGCTTAGGTTTAGGGTTAGGTTTAGGGTTAGGTTTAGGGTTAGGTTAAGGGTTAGGATTAGGATTAGGTTTAGGGTTAGGTTAAGGGTTAGGATTAGGGTTAGGGTTAGGTTAAGGGTTAGGGTTAGGGTTAGGGTTAGGGTTAGGTTAAGGGTTAGGGTTAGGGTTAGGGTTAGGTTAAGGGTTAGGTTTAGGTTTAGGGTTAGGTTTAGGGTTAGGTTAAGGGTTAGGTTTAGGGTTAGCTTTAGGGTTAGCTTTAGGGTTAAGGGTTAGGGTTAGGATTAGGGTTAGGATTAGGGTTAGGGTTAGGTTAAGGGTTAGGGTTAGGGTTAGGTTAAGGGTTAGGGTTAGGTTTAGGGTTAGGTTAAGGGTTAGGTTTAGGGTTAGATTAAGGGTTAGGTTTAGGGTTAGGTTTAGGATTAGGTTTAGGGGGGTTAGGTTTAGGTGTTACTTTTAGGTTTAGGGTTTACAGCGTGCTTCTGTCTCCGCACTGTTGTCGCCCTGTTGATGACATCAGCGACGCGGTTTAGTCGGGCGCGGTTTAGTCGAGCGCGGTTTTGTGGTGGAACCATTCTTTATTGCCCCGAGGATCCTATCTTGTGGATAGCCACAGGAAGCGCTAAAAGGAAGCACTTCCAAGCAGTGGTGGGATTCAGCTGGTTCACACCTATTCGGGAGAACCAGTTGTTAACTTCCTAAGCAGTTGGGAGAACCGGTTGTTGGAAGAAATCTCCTTTTGTTTTTTTTCCCCACTTTCAGGGCTAATCCTGTAAAGAAGGCAGGAAGGAAACATTCTGGTGTTGTTTCTAGCCTCATCTTTATTGCCCTGCTTACAGAAACTGCCTCTCCATTTAACCCTTAGTACATTGTCACAGCTAAGGCGAAGAAGCGCCCATCGACCGGAGTGACGTTGAGTTGGCCACGCCCACCCGGTCACATGACCACCGAGCCCCGTGCAGAGAACCGGTTGTTAAATTATTTGAATCCCACCGTTGTCTAAAAGTCAGGAAGACTCAGAGAAGTCGGCCACTTGCTAAATTGGCCATGGTGCAGAACCTCGTTCTCATGCTGACCCAGGGTTCAAATTTTTGAAAAATCACTTTGGGAAGCCGAGGGTGAGTTATACCCGTCCGTGCAATGGAAAGAAATGGTGTGGATGGTAATGGCTTGGTTCTTCTTAAGTGCTTCGATTTCTTTGAGAATTAAACTGCAACTGGTGTCAGGTTTCCCATCGGTCAAAACGTACAGGGCTTCCACATTTTCCAGACTAAGTGCTCTCTGAAAACGACAAGAAACACACCTTGAATTAAATCAAGAGCTTAGGCACTACAATCATCATCTTTTAAGGACCCCATAATCCCTGGAGGGATGGAGTCTGGGCAATTGAATGGAACTAAGGTAACTAAGTTCTGGAACGAACTCCCCGTGGAGATTCGAACCCTCACCACCCTCCAGGCCTTCCGCAAAGCCCTTAAAACCTGGCTGTTCCGACAGGGCTGGGGCTAAAGAACTGTTGCCCCCGTCTCGAATTGGTATGACTGTTGTGTGTTTTTAATTATGCATTGTTTTGTGTTGTTTTAATTTTTTGTTTGTATCCCCCTTCCCTGGTTGAGTTGTGAGCCGCCCTGAGTCCCCTTCAGGGGGAAAGGGCGGCATATAAATAAAATCAACATTCAACATTCAACATAAAAGAAAAGGTTCTTCTTGCACATATATGCTATACTTTCCTGACTCTAGGGGGCGGTGCTCATCTCCGTTTCAAAGCCGAAGAGCCAGCGCTGTCCGAAGACGTCTCCGTTGTCATGTGGCCAGCATGACTAAATGCCGAAAGACGCATGGAACGCTGTTCCCTTCCCACCAAAGGTGGTTCCTCTTTTTCTACTTGCATTTTTTACGGGCTTTCGAACTGCTAGGTTGGCAGAAGTTGGGACAAGTCACGGGAGCTTACTCCGTTATGCAGTGCTAGGGATTTGAACCGCCGAACTGCCAGTCTTTCTGATTGCCAAGCTCAGCATCTTAGCCACTGAGCCACCGCATCTAAATCCAATCTAAATCTCACCAAAGGGGGTTCCTATTTTTCTACTTGCATTTTTTACGTGCTTTCGAACTGCTAGGTTGGCAGAAGCTGGGACAAGTCACGGGAGCTCACTGTTATGCGGTGGTAGGGATTCGAACTGCTGACCTTTCTGATCAACAAGCTCAGCTTCTTAGCCACTGAGCCACCTTGAGGTGGAGCTTTTACCTCACAATCAGGGGGCTGTAAGTTCGATCCTCGGTAGAGGCAGATATTTCTCTCTCTGGGCACAATGAGAATATATCTGTTGAACAAAACTCAGCATTGGCGACAGGGACAGCATCTGGCCATTAAATCACTCTGCTAGCTCTATTAAAAAAACTCCCACTAAATATTCCCCCAAGATAGGATTGGAATCCAGAAAATTCATCTCAGATTATAAGGTTTTGAAGGGGAAACCCATTCTCTATGCTAGGGCCTTCAAACATGGCGGCTTTAAGACTTGTGGACTTCCTCCTGAAGTCTGGCTGAGGAACTCTGGGAGTTGAAGTCCACAAGTCTTAACGATGGCAAGGTTGGAGACTCCTGCTCTAGGCCATTGGCTCCAGGGTTAACGGCAACACCACTCAACCGCAAAGCTTTCTGTTCAACTACTAAACCAACCCGTAAAGCCTTCAGAATGGATGTACTCCCATGAGCCTGAAAGAGAGACACCCACTGGGCAGCGTCATGGCACGTCTCATCGGTGGCCTCCACAAGGCACTCCTGCCAAAGTTGGACCTCTTCTGCAAAGGCGATGAGGTTGAACCTGGAGAGAAAGCGAGATATCTATCAGCAAGCCCCAATCAGTGTGGACAACCACATTGGCGAGGATCATGTTGAGATATATGAAACTAAGTGGCCAACACATTATATCCTTACAATTCACTCTTCTTATCCCAAGCAATTAGTTGATATTTCTATGAGGGTGGAATGGGACGCGGTGGCTCAGTGGCTAAGATGCTGAGCTTGTCGATCAGAAAGGCCGGCAGTTCGGCGGTTCGAATCCCTAGCGCCGCGTAATGGAGTAAGCTCCCGTTACTTGTCCCAGCTTCTGCCAACCTAGCAGTTCGAAAGCACGTAAAAAATGCAAGTAGAAAAAATAGGAACCACCTTTGGCGGGAAGGTAACAGTGTTCTGTGCGCCTTCGGCATTGAGTCATGTTGGCCACATGACCACGGAGACGTCTTCGGACAGCGCTGGCTCTTTGGCTTTGAAATGGAGATGAGCACCGCCCCCTAGAGTCAGGAACGACCAGAGGTGGGTTCCTACCAGTTCGCACCTATTCGGTAGAACCGGTTCGTCAAATCTACCAAACCGGTTAGAAGGGGTTCCACCAGTGGACCCGGAAAGCAGGCCACACCTACAGAAGAGGTTCCAAAAGTTTTTGAAACCCACCACTGGTCCTTGGATATGATTATTCTACACTATCATGCTCCTATTTATAAAACTCAGTGCCTCTGTGAAAGGTAAGGATGACTATTGCGTTTGTGGTGCAATCAGAACATTGCGTGTGTTGAAGTTGTTTTAACGCAAACCAAAGATGCCTCTTAAAAAACAAGTTGACATCATATTCTTATGCATGCCAGTGCTATGTGTGAGGTCATTTAAGGTGGTTCTGACAAGTGTCGTCGGCATCTTCATATCCGGTCACATGGGCGGCAAGCCACTCCCATCCAGTCACATGGGCGGCAAGCCACTCCCACAAGAGGCCACACCCACAGAGTAGGTTCAAACAATTTTTGAAACCCACCACTGGGAACGACTAGCACATATGTGCGAGGGGAGCCTTTTCCTTTACCTTATGAGGATGGAGAAGATCAAGTGGTCTTCCTTTCATTATCTCTGGACAATCCACTCCTTCTGAGCAAGGACCACACTAGTTCCTTGAATAACATTTGACTACCTTCTAAAAAGGGACTTCCTGAGGCCACGACAAAACTTTGGTTAAAGTTGCATCGGCTTCGTATTCTCTGTAGTCACATAAATCACATCTTCTACCATGTTAATATTTTGGTAACTATTTTTGAGATCTTTGAAGGCCAAATAAGGTTCCTCAGGTCACAGCTTCTGCATTATTAACTCCCTTGGCTTCCTGTGGTTGGGACTTCTGGGTGTATATAATTGATTAACGGGAATCAACTCCAAACACATCACATAGCTCAGTTACTGTATTTTTCGGAGTATAAGATGTACCAAGGTTTTAAAGAGGCAAATAAAAAAAAAAAGTTTTTGCGCTGCAGACCTCCCCAAAATGGACCGTTTTTCGCAAAAACAGGCCCACTTTTTTTCCAAAAAAGGGCATGAATAGCCTTTAGGAGGCTTGTAGAATGCTCCTGGGGGGGGCGGAGAGGCCCCAAAATGAGCAAAAAACGGGCCCTTATTTGTTAAAAAAAGGGCATGCATAGCCTTTAGGAGGCTTATAGAGTGCTCCTGGGGGCTGGGGGGCAAAATTGAGCAAAATTGGCCCATTTCTTGCTCATTTCTGCCCTCCTCAGCCCCCAAGAGACTCTGTCTCTGGAATACCTGTCTCTGTCTACCTGTCTCTGGATGCCTCTTCAAGGCTATGCACAGCCATTTTTGCAAATGGGGCGGGGTTTCCGGAGGCCAAAAATGCTGCATTCAGTGTATAAGAAGCAGCCAGGTTTTCAGCCTCTTTTTTGAGGGAAAAAAGTGTGTCTTATAATCCAAAAAATACAGTATTTCTTGCAAATAGGACTTTGCCTGGGAATTCCCACCAGAACCTTCAGCAGATCCACTGAGTAGGTTTCCTCCAAAACGTTCCAAGTGTTGTAGCTATATAGGGCTATCCGGCAACCAGTTAGAGCTCTTATATCATCATCTTCTTCTTCTTTTAATGACGCTATAATCCCTTGCGGGGTGGAGTCTGGGCAACTGAATGGAGCGGAGTGTTTACTGGCCGGATACCCTCCCCGTCGTTTTTCCCCCAGCAGATATATTCTCATCGTGCCCAGGGAGAGAAATATCTGCCTCTACCTAGGATCGAACTCACAGCCTCCTGGTTGTGAGGCGAGAGCTCCGCCTCTAGGCCGCCACACCACCCAGTTAGAGCTCTTATATCATCATCATCTTCTTTTAACGATCCCATAATCCCTTGCGAGGTGTAGTCTGGGCACCTGAATGGAGCGGAGTGTTTACTGGCCAGATGCTGTCCCTGTCGCCAATGCAGAGCTTTTTCCCAGCAGATATATTCTCATCGTGCCCAGATAGAAAAATATCTGCCTTTACCCAGGATTGAACTCACAGCCTCCTGATTGTGAGGCAAGAGCTCTCCCTCTAGGCCACCGCACCACCCAGTTACAGCTCTTATAGATCAACACAAAACAGAGAGCTGAATTCTGATCCCTTGGGAGAAATTTGGGGGCGGGGAGGGGTGGGGAGCCTGCTTATGAGGACAACTTACCAGTCCGAGACTGGTTATCCCTGGAATGAGGTAAGCTACTATCCCTGCAGCTTCCTTACTTGGTGGCCTTCTTCCTCAGCTGGTCCCAGATCAGGGAGATGAGCTCTTTGGCCAGCAGACTCAAGGAGTGCCCCATGGAACCGGACGTGTCGATGAGAATGCAAATGTTGGCTTCCAAGATGACCCCAAAGAATCGGCGGCTGCCTGAGGAGGAGAATTGTTTGCCCGTTGAGACCCTTTCATCTTACTTAGCATGGGGTTTAATCTAAAGAATCGGAATCGGGATAGACAGACCCGAGAGAAGCCACTGTAGTCTTCGGACGTAGCATCGCAATACTCTCTCCATCTGCTCGATGTAGTCGTCCAAATCTTTGGGTTGAATCTGCAGATGCTTCACCATCCCCTGGGAGACAAGATCTCAAGATGTCACTCTAAGAGTGGCCATGGCCAATGTAGGCTAGGCTAAGTAACCGAAGCCATGTAGGGCTAAGACACTTTTTACTAGAAGGGCTGTTTAGAGCAGAATCTTGTACAGATGAATGTGTCTCCACCTCCCTCGTTTTATCTTTATGTGAATTAGGCTCATTTTCTCATCTATCTATCTATCTATCTATCTATCTATCTATCTATCTATCTATCTATCTATCTATCTATCTATCTATCTATCTATCTATCTATCATCTATCTATCATCATCCATCCATTTATTTCACATCTATTTATCCACCCATCTGGCAGTCTTCCCTCTGTCTGTCTGTCTGTCTGTCTGTCTGTCTGTCTGTCTGTCTCTATCTATCCTATCCCATCCCATCCTATCCCATCCATCCATCTATTTCACTTATCTATCTATCCACCCATCTGTCAGTCTTCTCTCAGTCTGTCTGTCTACCTGTCTCTATCTATCCTATCCCATCCCATCCCATCCCATCCCATCCCATCCCATCCATCCATCCATCCATCCATCTCACTTATCTATCTATCCACCCATCTGTCAGTCTTCTCTCTGTCTGTCTGTCTACCTGTCTTTATCCTATCCTATCCCATCCCATCCATCCATCTATTTCACTTATCTATCTATCAACCCGTCTGTCAATCTTCTGTCCGTCCATCCATCCATCCATCCATCCTATCCATTTATCCAACTTATCTGTCTAGCTATCCATCCACCTGTAGTCTTCTCTCTGTCTGTCTGTCTGTCTTTATCTATCCTATCCCATCGCATACATACATACATACATACATACATACATACATTTCACTTATCTATCTATCCACCCATCTGTCAGTCTTCTCTCTGTCTGTCTACCTGTCTTTATCTATCCTATCCCATCCCATCCATCCATCTATTTCACTTATCTATCTATCCACCCATCTGTCAGTCTTCTGTCCGTCCGTCCGTCCATCCATCCATCCATCCATCCATCCATCCATCCATCCATCCAGCTATCCTATCCATTTATCCAACTTATCTGTCTAGCTATCCATCCACCTGTAGTCTTCTGTCTGTCTGTCTCTGCCTGTCTGTCTTTCTCTATATATATTATCTCACTTCTGTCTGTCTGTCTGTCTGTCTGTCTGCCTGCCTGCCTGCCTGCCTGCCTGCCTGCCTGTTTTGGAAAAACCATGACCCTTAAAGGCAACCTAGAAATAATAACAACAGCAAACCAAAAAACCCAAAACAAGAATGAACATCGACAGCTGAGTACAGGTTGCAGAAATATTGCTATGATTACTCATATCGCAGTCTTGGCTGGGGAATTCTGGGAGTTGAAGTCCGCACATCTTCCAGGGGCCAAGGCTGGGAAACACCACCGCGCACAATCAGGATTACCAAAGACACAGGTCAAGCTCCCTCCAAAAGCACCAAAGGAGGGGAGGGACTTACTTGCATTTCTACACTTGGGAAAATGTCGCAATATTTCGCCGAAACTTTCTTGTGCAACGATTCCACCCTCTCCTTCCGATGGACGCTGCCGGGCCCAAAAACGACAGTGGGCAAATCTAACTTCAGCTTTTTCAGGCTCCATTTCCCCAGCCACTGTTGGGAGAGGAGAAAAGAACTGGGAGGGTTTGTTGTGTGAATGGGGAAACGCACCGCAACTGAAGAAGCATTCAACGATTCAACCGTCATTCTGTTCAGGCAGCGTTTTTACGGACAATACATACTGTCTTGGTGGAGCAGATTTCTTCCTCGTTTGGCAACGCCACCGAAGGAATCAAGCTTTTCCTGGTCTTTGTGAAAAGTGCCTCTGGAGGGGAAGAAAGTCGTGTTATCCTTGCTTCTGAAATACACCTGGCTGTTTCCCCCCCCCCCCCCCAGTTGCTTGTTTTTTTAATTTTTTGAATAAATACAAATAGACAAAACACAAACAAAAAAAACCACAGAACCATCTTCCATTACAAATTGTAGAAAGTGTGTAGATTGGTTACAAAAACAGTCCATCACCTACAATTCATATCATATATTTTAAATCAAGTATATTTATATATATATATTACTATCATCATACCTCAACCTTCATTTGACTATAATATAGCAGTAGCAATAGCAGTAGACTTATATACCGCTTCATAGGCCTTTCAGGCCTCTCTAAGCGGTTTACAGAGAGTCAGCATATTGCCCCCAACAATCTGGGTTCTCATTTTACCCACCTCGGAAGGATGGAAGGCTGAGTCAACCCTGAGCCGGTGAGATTTGAACCGCTGACCTGCTGATCTAGCAGTAGCCTTCAGTGCTGCATTTAACCACTGCGCCACCTTGGCTCCTAATTGTTTTTATGTCCTTTTATATAAAATATTCCAAATTTAAAGCAAAACCACACAATGGCATTCCATTAGCTCTTCCTAATATCATCCAGTAACATTACATCTTTATAACATGTTGTTATACAGGCTGTTGTTTTTGAAATCATCTCGTTAAATAGTCCTTCTTGGAAGGAGGGAAATATGAATTTACAAATGGCATATCTAGACTAGATGAACAGAATTGGAAGGGACCTTGTAGGTCATCTAATCGAACCCCCTGTTTAAACAGGAGACCCTACGCCATTTCTGACAAAGGGCAGTCCAGTCTCTTCTTGAAAGCTTCCAATGATGAAGCTCCTGAAGGCAACTTCCGTTCCATTGCTTGATTGTTCTCACTGTCAGAAAATTTCTCCTTATTTCTAGGTTGAATCTCTCCTTGGTCAGTTTCCATCCATTATTCCTTGTTTGGCCTTCAGGTGCTTTGGAAAATAGCTTGACCCCCCCCTCTCCTCTCTGTGGCAGCCCCTGCCTCAAATATTGGAAGACTGCTATCATGTCTCCCCTGGTCCTTCCCTTCACTAGACTAGCCAGGCCCAGTTCCTGCAACCAAAATCTAAATCTAAATCCAATCTAAATCTCACCAAAGGGGTTTCCTATTTTTCTACTTGCATTTTTTACGTGCTTTCGAACTGCTAGGTTGGCAGAAGCTGGGACAAGTCACGGGAGCTCACTCTGTTATGCAACGCTAGGGATTCAAACTGCCGACCTTTCTGATCAACAAGCTCAGCTTCTTAGCCACTGAGCCACCTAGAGGTGGAGCTCCTATCTCACAATCAGGGAGGCTGCGAGTTCAATCCTAGGTAGAGGCAGATATTTCTCTCCCTGGGCACAATGAGAATATATCTGTTGAACAAAACTCAGCATTGGCGACAGGGAGGGCATCCAGCCATTAAATCACTCTGCTAGCTCTATTTTAAAAAACTCCCACTAAATATTCCCACAAGATAGGATTGGAATCCAGAAAATTTATCGCAGATTATAAATCTAAATCCAATCTAAATCTCTCAAGACAGAAAAAATACACCAATTCTGTAACCAAAGGGAAGGGAAAACAACTTGTTACGCACCTTAGGTTGCTAAAAAGTTTTCAAACATCTCTGTGGTGGGGGGGAAAGAGTAATTTCCCCCTTACCTGAAGACACTCACCTACGTTTTTGTGATCCAGCAAAGAGACTGATGTCACTGGCTGCTTCTTTGCCTTGGCGTTCAGTTTCCTTCTGGCCAGGAAAATCTCTTTGATGGGCTGAACTGCACAATAAATCAAATCATCATCATCTTCTTCATATAGAATCAGATTACCCCATCCCTTATGAAAAGAAGCACTAGGGATGACACGATAGCAGTGTTCCAGTATCTCAGGGGCTGCCACAAAGAAGAGGGAATCAAACTATTCTCCAAAGCACCTGAGGGTAGAACAAGAAGCAATGGGTGGAAACTAATCAAGGAGAGAAGCAACTTAGAACTGGGGACAAATTTCCTGATAGTTTGCACAATTAATCAGTGGAACAGAAGTTGCCTCCAGAAGTTGTGAATGCCCCAACACTGGAAGTTTTTAAGAAGAGATAGGATAACCATTTGTCTGAAGAGGTGTAGGGTTTCCTGCCTAAGCAGGGGGTTGGACTAGAAGACCTCCAAGGTCCCTTCCAACTATTCTCTTCCCTTCCCTTCTAATTCTACTCTACTCTATTCTCTGGACACGGCTGGCATCCCGAATAGGATTAATTCATCCTTTTTCTTCTTTTGTTCATCTCTGTATTTTTTTTTTAGCTTGCCAGCCGGATGTGTATAATCTGTTGATATTTTAAGACTCTGATAATATCATTTGGAGGAGTCCCATCCTATAAAAGGAAAGGGAGGGATAGCAGATCGTTCAGCAGCCCTCCCAATCCCAATCCTGAAAGGGGGCTGGAGACTATGTTAACGTTGCGGGGGGGGGGGGGAGTATTAAACACATGACTGTATTTTAACTACTGGCAAACAGAAGGATAGATAAATAGAGAACACGCAATCATGTTCACCTGATCCTGTAAAGTTGGAGTCATCCGATCTTCTAAGCTAGGTGTGTCCAACTTTGGCAAAGATGCAGGGACTTCAACTCCCAGAATGCTCCAGCCAGCATGAACCCTAACTCATTAAAATACAGTTGATTTATATCAGGTGTATCCAAGCTTGGCCACTTTAAAACTCATGGACTTCAGCTTCCAGAATTCCCCAGCCAGCATGTATTCTGGAAGCTGAAGTGTACAGATCTTGAAGCTCACAAGCACGGACATCGAAGCTATTCCAAGGTATAGTGTGAATTCTAAAGTGTGTATTCTAAAGTGCATCTAGTCAAGGCTGTGGTTTTCCCAGTTGCAATGGATGGCTGTGAAAGTTGGACCATAATAGCAATAGCAGTTAGACTTATATACTGCTTCATAAGGCTTTCAGCCCTCTCTACGCAGTTTACAGAGTCAGCATATTGCCCCCACAGTCTAGGTCCTCATTTCACCCACCTCGGAAGGATGGAAGGCTGAGTCAACCTTTGAGCCGGTGAGATTTGAACCGCCAAACTACAGCTAACAGTCAGCTGAAGTGGCCTGCAGTACTGCACTCTAACCACTGCGCCACCTCGGCTCTAAGAAAGGCTGAGCGCCAAAGAATGGAGGCCTTTGAACTCTGGTGCTGGAGAAGACTCCTGCATTGAGTCCCTTGGACTGCAAGGCCATCCAACCGGTCAGTCCTAGAGGAGATCCACCCTGGCTGCTCTTTAGAAGGCCAGATCCTGAAGAGGAAACTCAAAGGCTTTGGCCACCTAATGAGAAAGAAGGACTCCCTGGAGAAGAGTCTCATGCTGGGAATGATGGAGGGCAAAAGAAGGAGGACTGCAAGGCCATCCAACCGGTCAGTCCTAGAGGAGATCAACCCTGGCTGCTCTTTAGAAGGCCGGATCCTGAAGAGGAAACTCAAAGATTTTGGCCACCTAATGAGAAGGAAGAAGGACTCCCTGGAGAAGAGCCTCATGCTGGGAACGATGGAGGGCAAAAGAAGGAGGGGACGGCAGCGAAGGAGGTGGCTGGATGGAGTCACTGAAGCAGCCGGCGTGAGCTTAAATGGACTCCAGAGGATGACAGAGGACAGGAAGGCCTGGAGGAACGTTGTCCATGGGGTTGCGATGGGTCGGACACAACTTTGCAACTAATAACAACAATTCTAAGGCAAATCGAAGCAATTAAATTAACCATGGCAACTTCAACGTAGATGGGCGTCGGCTGATTGTGGGACTTAAATATGACTTGAGATATGGAAACACCCTTCTTTATCCCATGTAGTGGTCACTTCACTTGTACACACCTGGTGGGATTTCCGCCTTGCTACTCGGAGGACGCCACGAAAGGGCCTTGGGGCTACCGATCCTCTCGCCATCTTGGTGCTGTCCTCGAAAACCAGAAAGAGAAGGAGGACAGATAAGAAAACCTCTTGTTTAGGGAGTTTCTCATTCACCCAGGTCATAGTTCTCCCAAAGGTCAATTGCATCATTAATTCTCTTTTAATTACCCCATAATCCCTTCCAGGGTGGAGTCTTCCCCTCTAGGCCACCGCACCACCCAGGTAGAACTCTTATATCATCATCTTCTTCTTTTAACGATCCCATAATCCCTTCCAGGGTGGAGCCTGGGTATCTGAATGGAGCGGAGTGTTTACTGGCCAGATGCCGTCCCTGTTGCCAATGGGGAGTTTTTTTTCCAGCAGATATATTCCCATCATGACCAGAGAGAGAAATATCTTCCTCTACCTAGGATGGAACTCCCAGCCTCCTGATTGCGAGGCGAGAGCTCCGCCTCTAAGTCATTGCACCACTCAATTACATTATTATTAATATTTTTTTAAAAAAAATCTTGCATATTTTGGTTTTATCTTATTCCTGCTCCAGCAATTTTCCTTCTCCGGCAATTCTACCAAAGGTGCTTTTTTTTTTTGACTCAAGGACCAGAATTGGTAAATAGAAAATATCAAACAAAGCAAAGAATTTGATAATATAGGATAGAGATCTGCTGTGGCCCAGCAGGAGCCGTTGGAGTCGGCTCTGGACGATGTGGAGGACCCTGGGCAGGGTTCAGACTCCGAGCAGGGACCAGAGAGGCTGGTTGGCCATTAGAAGGCGCCTGAGGCATGGAGCAGCGGTGAAAGCCAAAGGGAGTTTGTCCCTGACGTCAGGCCCTGGAGCAGTGGTGAAGACGTCAGGCTCTGGAGCAGTGGGGAGGAGCTAAGGGAGTTGGTCCCGGACGCCAGGCAGAGACGGGCAGATAAGCGCCGGCAGCAATTACGGAGACATAGAAGATAATCAGGCCCAGGTGGTTGTGATTAGGCTCCTCCCAAGAGAGTATATAAGAAGAGACTTTGGGAGGAGACCTTTTGCAGGACACAACCGTTTTACTAAAGCTGGAGAAGCTCTTGTGTGTATTTCTTATCTGTGGGAGTCAGGTTTGCTGCCAAAGCCTTGTCAGTGAGTAATTATTTACAGTAATTGTGGCTAACAGTAACCTTGTGTCGGCGTGACTCACCGTACGGAGAGGGGTCAGAACAGAGATCATTTCGAAATACCAGCGCCAACTTACCATCCTGGCAAGGGTGAGGGCCGTCGGCTTTGGAAATGGTACTTTGGAAGGTCTGGTCTTATTTTCCCCCTTCTTTAGTGGTGAGAGGTCATCGACTATGGAAGATGACTGGTTCCTTGAAAGGTTTCCCGACTTCTGCCTTAAAGATTCCACTAACATGGCACACTAGAAACAAACCCACAATCCCCAAAACCATTGAGGTTTGCTTGAGAGTTCAGATTTCATGGCAGAACCTAACCCGTAGCGCCTAACGGGAACGAATTCAAAAGGAAATCAGTAGCAAATCTTTCCCATTTAAAGGGAGATTTGTGAAGTATGTCTTTCTAACATCAAGAGCCGTGGTGGCGCAGTGGTTAGAATGCAGTACTGCAGGCTACGTCTGCTGCCTGCCTGCAATTTGGCAGTTCGAATCTCACCAGGCTCAAAATTGACTCAGCTTTCCATCCTGAGGAGTCAGATTGCGTGGCACGACAAAACCGTGCTCGACTAAAGCACGCCCGATTAAACCGCGTCGCTGATGTCATCAACAGGGCAACAACAGCGAGCGTGGAGAAAGAAGGGCGCTTTAAATAGCGCTTTGAAAGCAAGCCGATTCAAGTTAAGGGTTAGGTTTAGGGTTAGGTTTAGGGTTAGGTTAAGGGTTAGGGTTAGGTTAAGGGTTAGGGTTAAGGTTAGGGTTAGGGTTAGGTTAAGGGTTAGGATTAGGTTTAGGGTTAGGTTAAGGGTTAGGTTTAGGGTTAGGTTTAGGTTTAAGATTAGGTTTAGGGGGGTTAGGTTTAGGTTTAGGGGTTAATTTTAGGTTTAGCGTTTACAGCGTGCTTCTGTCTCCGCGCTGTTGTTGCGCTGTGATGACATCAGCTACGCGGTTTCGTCGAGTGCCCTTTAGTCGAACGCGATTTTGTGGTGGAACCGTCAGATTGTTGGGGGCCATAGGCAGACTCTATAAACGGCTTAGAGAGGGCTGTAAAAGCACTGTGAAGCGGTATATAAGTCTAAGTGTTATTGTTCTTCTGTTTCTTCCTCCCTCCCGCCTTCCTTCCTTCCATGGTGCGCAGTGGTTAAAGTGCAGTATTGCAGGCTAACTCTGCCCACTATCAGAAGTTCGATCCTGACCAGCTGAAGGTTGACTCAGCCTTCCATCCTTCTGAGGTCATTAAAATGAGAACCCAGATTGTTGGGGGCGATATGCTGATTCTGTAAACCACTTAGAGAGGGCTGTAAAGCACTGTGAAGCGGTATATAAGTCTAAGGGCTATTGCTATTGCTAACCTGGGAACAGGCCAGAGCAAAATTTGTAAATGAAATCTTGTAATCCGCACCAAAAACCCCCATACAGACATCGGTACATTATTTCTCGGAATATGAATTGTTGTTCTTCTTTAAATCTATTTCCATGGATGGCAAAGAATTGAGATTAAATAAATTAATGGGTTCTGAAGTCTGGGTCTACTGTAAATTGGGAAACATGCTTCTTGCTCTTACTTTGGTATTTTTATCATCCATTATGATTACCAGATTTCTGCGGCAAAAATCCCAACCACCACTAGAGGGCCACAAGGAGTGAGAGATTTCAGGGTGCCTTTGCTGCCATCTTGTGGTCGTTTATATTTACCTAGCTCAAACCTAGTAAATCCTAGAAACTGACATGGGGAATGCAAGTTGACCTCAATGGTTGTGCAAAATGCTACATCCAGGTGATCAAACCACTGCAAACCACCTCGTGGTAAAGAGAGGTAGCTTACCTTGTGTGAGTAATGAACTGCTTTCTCCATTTCTGATAGGATAAGGCTGATGTCATCACTTTCGTTGATACCTCGGTATCCGCAAGACAAGGAGGAATTAAAAAAAAAACCAAAATATAAACTCCTAAGTTTTGAAATTTGATGCAATCCAATTTTTACAAAAACGGTAAGAACACACAACCACACAGGTACACATACACACAATACCTTCTGGGACATTTTGGGAAGGCTACAATTTTTTTGATGGAGGCTAAGAGAGATCAAATTCATGTAATCCTTGATATTTTACGAGAAATATTCGGACAGTGAGGAGGTTGGGGAGGAAGATGGGCCAGTCCTGGAGTCTGGGGAAGGCTCTGAGGAGGGCTCTGTGTCGGAGGCAGAGAGGGGGCCAGGGCCGTCTGACAGTTATCAGTTGCCTTCAGAGTCAGACATCAGTGAGGCAGAGGAACAGCTGGAGCCTGTTCCCAGTGTGCGCATGCACAGTGTTGCCAGACGAAGGGAGCAGCTAAGAAAAGGGGTTGACTTGGGAGTAAGGTCACAGGTGGATGGTGAATGGCCCCTCCCAGCGGAAATAAAAGAGGAGCAAAAGGGGAGTGGAGTTTGCAGGAGACCATTCGTTCGCTTAATTGGCTTGTGACTCTCGAAGACTCCTTATCAAGTTTTGCAAATATTGGCCTGTCAGCTGAGTGTCAGTATGAGCAGAATTCACAGTAAATTAATCAAAGGGCTTTTTGTCGTCACATGCTCTTGGGAAGCCTCGCTCCTTCTTTCTTTTCCTCCTATTCCTTCTCTTCCTATCTTCCCCTCCTCTTTCTCCTTTCTTTTCCCCTTCCCTTCTCCTCTCCACCTCCTTTCTCCTCCTCCTCCTCACCCAGGACCCCACAATACTGAATGACATGCTACATCTGTTTCACCATGGACGTAGAACTGATTTACTCACACAGTAAAAGAAAAAAAAAGGTGATTTATAACATTCCCCACTCAAAGCTCCTCAGAAGGCTAAAACAGTGTTCTGAGCTAGGCTTCCCCAAAAAGCAGGAGGCAGAGTCCTGGTCCCGACAAAACCCCTTTTATTAAACGAATGTGAATTCCTCTCGTTCACATTCAGCAAAGGCCTGGCAAAACAGTCTTTCAAAGGAATATTTATGACCACAGACCTTATCTGTCTTGGAAAGCTGCCAGGTCAATATTTTCCAAATGAGGCGCTGTGCAAGGAAAGACTTGGGCACAGAGTCTCTGAGATTCACGGACAGATCTTCACACTCCTGGAACGAATCTAACGACCAAATGAACGAATTGTTTCCTGTGAAAGCCCCCTCCTCTTTCGCTCCTCTTTTATTTCCTATGGGAGGGGCCATTCACCGTACACCTGTGGGTTTACTCCTGAGTCGACCCTGATTTCTTAGCTATTCTTTTCTTCCGGCAGCTCTGCCCATGCGCACACTGGGAACAGGCTCCAGCTGTTCCTCTGCCTCACTGATGTTTAGCTCCGTAGGCACCTGATCACTGCCAGACGGCCTCCGCCCTGTCTCTGCCTCTGACACAAAGCCCTCGTCCAAGCCTTCCCCAGCCTCCAGGACTGGCCCATGTTCCTCCCCAACCTCTTCACTGTCCGACTCTGCCGCCAGTTCTGCTGGCCGCTGGCGGGCCACAACAAACAGAAAGATAGAGATCAACCCTTGAAGAAGGAAAGGTTCTATTTCAGCAAGATTAAAGAGATGACCATCTCCTCAAGAGGTCCAGAGACCACTTGAGAGGATTCCCAGGTGGCACACCTTGAAGCGCATTAAAAATACGACCAGAAATTCTACCACACACCTGTTTCTCCAAACCAATGAAAACGTCCGTGGGCGGCCTGCACCATATCTTTGTAAGCAGCGGCGGTTTCTTCGGGACTCGCGTAGCGCGGTGGCAGGTCGTCTTCAAACGAAAAGGTGCCTACACTGAAGAGGCAAACATGGAGTTGCAAATCGCAGCCCCCGCAGACTTCGACCAGGTAAGAAGAGACGAGGTGCTGAAAGGCAAGGAGGCAGGAAACCCAACAAAACGGACAGCATCATTTGACACGAATTGAATTGGACTCTTAGACCACGTCGGTTCCTTGCTTGAAAAGGGGTTTCGTGTCCATTGAAAGAACCAATTTTTACACAATTCATGGGGCGATAAGTGGATTTGCCCCCCAAAGGGATTTGCCCATGTATTTTGCCAGGGAAGGTATAAAGGGCGGGCTGGAACAGTCGGCACCCTCCTAACCATAACAATGCGCTCCGAATCCATTGGCGAGGTCCATTTTGCTGCCCGGATTCATGGGGAGCTAACCCTAACCCTAAGTGGGGTTTTCTCCCAATGGGATTTTCCCATGTATTTTGCCAATAGGGAAGGTTTAGGTTTAGGTTTCATTTTATTTATATGCCGCCCTATTCCCTGCGGGACTCAGGGCGGCGCACAAACCCAAGGAGGGAAAGGGAAACACAAAAACTACAAATACAGGGCATTTAAAAACAACCAACAGCCACACGATTCGAGAGGGGAAGGGAACTCATCAACCCCAGGCCTGCTGACACAGCCAGGTTTTAACGGCTTTTCGGAAGGCCTGGAGAGAGGTGAGGGTCCGAATCTCTGCGGGGAGTCCGTTCCAAAGGGCCGGAGCCGCCACAGAGAAGGCCCTCCTGGTAGTAGCCAGATGACATTGGCTGGTAGACGGAACCCGGAGGAGGCCTGCCCTGTGTGATCTAATGGGTCTTTGGGAGGTAATTGGCAGCAGGCGGTCTCTCAAGTACCCAGGTCCAATACCATGAAGGGCTTTATAAGTGACGACTAGCACCTTGAAGCGTATCCGGAGACCAATCGGTAACCAGTGCAGCTCGCGGAGGATAGGTGTAACGTGGGTGTACCGAGGTGCACCCATGATCGCTCGCGCGGCTGCGTTCTGGACGAGCTGAAGTCTCCGAATGCTCTTCAAGGGCTTCCCCATGTAGAGCGCATTGCAGTAGGAAGGTAGATAGGGCAGGCTGGAACAGTCGGCACCCTCCCAAGCATAACCATGTGCTCCGAATCCATTGGCGATATCCATTTTGCTCCCCAAATTCATGGGGAACTAACCCTAAGTGGGTTTTTCCCCCCAATGGGATTTGCACATGTATTTTGCCAGGGAAGGTACAAAGGGTGGGCTGGAACAGTCGGCACCCTCCTAAGCATAACAATGCGCTCTGAATCCGTTGGCGATGTCCATTTTGCTCCCCAAATTCATGGGGAACTAACCCTAACCCTAACCCTAAGTGGGTTTTTCCCCCAATGGGATTTTCCCCTTGTATTTTACTGGGTGGTACTGATTGAGGGCAAAAGAAAAAGTGGACGACAGAGAATGAGGTGGCTGGATGGAGTCACCAAAGCAGTTGGTGTGAGCTTAAATGGACTTCAGGAGGCCTGGTGGAACATTGTCCATGGAGTCCGATGGGTCAGACACGACTTTGTATTTGTATTTGTATTTAGTTTATTTGTATGCCGCCCTTCTCCAGGAGGGACTCAGGGCGGCGAACAACTCAGGGGGGAAAGGGTACACATGATTAAAATACACGAAAATCACACAGCCATACAAGTCGAGAGGGGAGGGGAACTCATCAACCCCCAGGCCTGCCGGCACAGCCAGGTTTTGACGGCTCTCCGGAAGGCCTGGAGAGAGGTGAGGGTCCGGATCCCTGCGGGGAGTTCATTCCAAAGGGCCGGAGCCACCACAGAGAATGCCCTCCCCCGGGTAGTAGCCAGATGGCATTGGCTGGTGGACGGAACCGGAGGAGGCCGACCCTGTGAGATCTAATGGGTCTTTGGGAGGTAATTGGCAGCAGGCGGTCTCTCAAGTACCCAGGTCCAATACCATGAAGGGCTTTATAAGTTACGACTAGCACTTTGAAGCGTATCCGGAGACCGATCGGTAGCCTTTGCAACTAGACTTTGCAACTAACAATAACGATAAAGGCCTTTGACGTTTCTTATTAAGAGTTATTAAGAGTTCAGCACATTGCCTAAACCAGTGGTAGTCAACCTGGTCCCTACTGCCCACTCGTGGGCGTTCCAGATTTCATGGTGGGCGGTAGGGGTTTGCTGTAACTCTGCTTTATAAATTTTATAAAGTTACTTCCCTACTTTATAAATCAGCCTTACTATGGAACCAGTGGGCAGTTGGAAAATTTTACTACTAACAGAGATACTACAGTGGGCGGTAGGTATAAAAAGGTTGACTACTCCTGGCCTAAACTGATTTGGGAAGTCCACCTACCGTCTCCTGATCAGGCACTCCAGCTGCCAATAGGTATACGCCTTGAGATTTGTGCTTGTCTTTATCTTTAAAGTTCACCTCCACAGCTCTTTTGAGGGCCTTCAGAACATTTCTGGAGCCCTTACAGCGTAGACACAACACCCATCTAGAAAAAAAAACCACACATCAGCCATGTTCTCCTTGGATATTCCACATCTGTTTAGTGGCCCACAACGGTTGAAGCTTGGGACATCAAGAACCAGCGGCACCATTCAAAGGATGGAGAAGGTCCAAATGGTGGCTTTGATTGGACCGTTGAGCACAACTTGCCAAAGGTTGGACACCCCACGTTTTGCTCATTGATTTGGGCTGAAGTAAGTAGAAAAATATACAGATGTAACAATAGCACTTATATACAGCTTTACAGTGCTTCACAGCCCTCTCTGAGGGGTTTACAGAGTCAGCCTTTTGCCCCCAACAGTTTGGGTCCTCATTTTACCCACCTCGGAAGAATGGAAGGCTGACTCAACCATGTGATGGGCAGGATCGAATTGCTGACAGTCGGCAGAGTTAGCCTGTAATACTGCATTCTAACCACTGTGCACCATGGATGGATGGATGGATGGATGGATGGATGGATGGGTGGGTGGGTGGGTGGGTGGATGGATGGATGGATGGATGGATGGATGGATGGATGGATGGATGGAAGGAAGGAAGGAAGGAAGGAAGGAAGGAAGGAAGGTAGAATAGCCCTTAGACTTATATACCACTCACAGTGCTTTCCAGCCCTCTCTAAGCGGTTTACAGAGTCAGCCTGTTGCCCCCAACAATCCGGGTCCTCATTTTACCAACCTTGGAAGGATGGAAGGCTGACTCAACCATGACATGGGCAGGATCGAATTGCTGACAGTCAGCAGAGTTAGCCTGTAATACTGCATTCTAACCACTGTGCACCATGGATGGATGGATGGATGGATGGATGGATGGATGGATGGATGGATGGATGGATGGATGGATGGATGGATGGAAGGAAGGAAGGAAGGATGGATGGATAGATAGATAGATAGATATTGATAGAGGTAGATAGGTAGGTATAAATAGATAAATAGATAATAGATGGATAGACAGAAACAGTGAGAGACAGAGAGATATATAGACATAGAGAGAGAGATGAGGCATAGATAGCAATAGCATTTATGCAGTAGCATTTAGACATATACCACTTCACAGCCCTCTCTAAGCAGTTGACAAAGTCAGCCTCTTGCCCCCAACAATCTGGGTCCTCATTTTACCCACCTCAGAAGGACGCAAGGCTGAGTCAACCTTGAGCCTGGTGAGATTTGAACTGCCAAATTGTAGGCAGCCGGCAGTCAGAAGAAGCAGCCTGCAGTACTGCACTCTGACCACTGCGCCACTACGGCTCATCGTCATAGTCCCAAAAGATGCTTCTTTTCTTCCTTGTGTTTCTTTGAAGACCTTCAAAGAAACACAAGGAAGCTTCTCTACAACCTTCAGAAACTTCTTGGATGAGAAGCGAAGTGTCTTCAAAGAGAAACAAGAGAGTCCAGTGGCCTCTTGAGAAAAAAAAACACCTTTGGGATAACCGTGACCTTGAAGGACAGAGAATCTGCGCAGACATACAGGCGTAGTCCTTTACCTCCAAGCACTCTGTAAATTGTCTGGATGAGGTGGGACCATTTCAGGTTGCCAAGCCATAACTTCGCTTCCAAAGCTGCAAAAGAAATATGAAATCATTGGGAGAATAAATTACGTTGCCCCAAGTTCTCCTGCGTGAGCAGGGGTCTGGACTAGAAGACCTCTGAGGTCCCTTCCAGCCATGGCACAACAAAACCGCGGTCCACTAAAGCGCACCCGATTAAAGCGCGTACCTGACGTCATCAGCAGCGCGACAAATACGACCGCGGAGAAAAAAGGGCGCTTTAAAAAGCGCTTTTAAAGCAAGCCGGTTCACGTTAAGGTAAGGGTTAGGTTTAGGGTTAGGTTAAGCGTTAGGGTTAGGTTTAGGGTTAGGTTAAGGGTTAGCATTAGGTTTAGGGTTAGGTTTAGGGTTAGGTTTAGGGTTAGGTTTAGGGTTAGGTTTAGGGTTAGGTTTAGGGTTAGGTTTAGGGTTAGGTTTAGGGTTAGGTTTAGGGTTAGGTTTAGGGTTAGGTTTAGGGTTAGGTTTAGGGTTAGGTTTAGGGTTAGGTTTAGGGTTAGGTTTCGGGGGGTTAGGTTTAGGTTTACGCGTTAATTTTAGCTTTACCGCTCACAGCGTGCTTTTTTCGTCGCGCTGTGATGACGTCAGGTACGCGGTTTCGTCGAGCGCGCTTTAGTCGACCGCGGTTTTGTGGTGGAACCCCTTCCAGCTCTATCCCCTCCTACGGAATATTTATTTCCTGAAAAATATGATCTAGTTAAAAACAAAATGATCAAAGCGGGGAGGGAAGCCACTTACGCCACGATGTTGAAGAATTCCTTGCTTGCCATTTGCTCTTCCAGCAAAAGGCGTAAAGAATGTTGGATATGAAAGATGTAAGAGGAATTCGTTTTGGAGATGTCTACCAAGACCACCACCCTGAAATGTTGAAATGTTTAAATGTTTATGGCATTTGTATGCCCCCCCTATCCCGAGAGACTCAGGGCGGCTAACAAGCAAGGGGGGAAAGGGGAATACAAACAAAAGACAAAACAGGCAAGTTAAAAACAGAACAACAGTCACAACAGTTTAAGTGGGGCCAGGAACTCATCAGCCCCAGGCCTGCCGGAACAGCCAGGTCTTAGTGGCTTTGCGGAAAGCCGGAAGGGTGGTGAGGGTCCGGATCTCCACGGGGAGATCGTTCCAAAGGGCCGGAGCAGCCACAGCAATTAGCAATAGCAATAGCAATTAGATTTATATACCGCTTCATAGGGCTTTCAGCCCTCTCTAAGCGGTTTACAGAGTCAGCATATCACCCCCAACAATCTGGGTCCTCATTTCACCCACCTCGGAAGGATGGAAGGCTGAGTCAACCCTGAGCCGGTGAGATTTGAACAGCCGAACTGCCGAACTAGCAGTCAGCTGAAGTGGCCTGCAGTACTGCACTCTACCCACTGTGCCACCTCGGCTCTTCCAGGATCTAATTGGTCGTAGGGAGGTGATTGGCAGGAGGCGGTCTCTCAAGTACCCAGGTCCAATACCATGTAGGGCTTTAAAAGTAATGACTAGCACCTTGAAGCGTGTCCGGAGACCAACAGGTAGCCAGTGCAGCTCGCGGAGGATAGGTGTAACATGGGTGTACCGAGGTGCACCCACAATCGCTCGCGTGGCCGCGTTCTGGACAAGCTGAAGTCTCCGAATGCTTTTCAAGGGCAGCCCCATGTAGAGCGCGTTACAGCAGAAAGGAAAAACCAAAAGCTGCTAATGTTTCCTCGTTCTTCTTTTTTTAAGGACTAGATTTACACAATCACGTTAATTTCCCTGCGTTTCGGTTCCCTTCTTTTCCCTTCTTTAAGCAGCCTTGTGAAACCAAGGAAGGTGGAAGAGAAACCCTGATACGTTCCCCTCGCACATATGTGCTAGTCGTTCCTGACTCTAGGAGGCAGTGCTCATCTCCCTTTCAACGCCGAAGAGCCAGCATTGTCCAAAGACATCTCCGTGGTGATGTGGCTGGCATGACTAAACGCTGAAGGCGCACGGAACGCTGTTACTTTCTCAAGAAAGGTGGTTCCTATTTTTCTACTTGCATTTTTTATGTACTTTCGAACTGCTAGGTTGGCAGAAGCTGGGAAAAGTAACGGGAGCTCACTCCGTTACGCGGCACTAGGGATTCGAACCGCTGAACTGCCAACCTTTTTGATTGACAAGCTCAGCGTCTTAGGCACTGAGCCACCCTTTGGATGTGTTATACATTATAATAAATATAATAAATAATATACATAAATAATAAATAATTACTTTATTTCCTCAAAAGTAAGCCCTAATACATCTTTTGGATAAAAAAATTAATATAAGACCCGATCTTATTTTGGGGAAAACTCGGTATTATTTTAGCACATGGACCGGGAAGTTTCCCTCCTATTAAACCAGGGCGTGAAGTATTGAAAAGGGATTGGACAAGAGGAACAGATAGATGTAGAAATAAAAGGCAAGATGGCATTTGAACTGGATGGAAGTCCAATCTTGGTACCTGTTTTCACAAACTGTTCCCCAAATTCTTCTGCTGGAAAGAGACAGCCAATCAATGCGTCTCTCGTACATCTTCACCGTCTGCCTGAGTTGCTTCTGTGAAGTCAAGGAGAAAAGATATCAACACACTTGGCCAATAAAGAATTATATCCTATCCTATCCTTCATTCCATTATTCCTATTCTATTCTATTCCATTATTCTATTCTATTCTATCCTATCCTATCCTTCATTCCATTATTCCTATTCTATTCTATTCCTATTCTATTCCATTATTCTATCCTATCCTATCCTATCATTCATTCCATTATTTTATTCAATTCAATTCTATTCTATTCTCTTATTCTATTCTATCCTATCCTATATTCCATTATTCTATTCTATTCTATCCTATCATTCATTCCATTATTCTATTCTATTCAATTCTATTCTATTCTCTTATTCTATTCTATCCTATCCTATATTACATTATTCTATTCTATTCTATCCTATTCTATTCTATCCTACTCTATTATTCTATTCTATCCTCTTCTCTCCTTCATTCTATTATTCTAGTCTAGTCTATAATTCTATTCTATTATATCCTATATTCCATTATTCTATTCTATTCTATGATTCTATTCTATTCTACTCTATTCTCTCCTATTCTATTATTCTATTCTATTCTATCCTCTCCTCTCCTTCATTCCATTATTCTATTCTATTCTATTCTATTCTATTATTCTATCCTATCCTATCCTATCATTCATTCCATTATTTTATTCAATTCTATTCTATTCTATTCTCTTATTCTATTCTATCCTATCCTATATTCCATTATTCTATTCTATTCTATCCTATCATTCATTCCATTATTCTATTCTATTCAATTCTATTCTATTATTCTATTCTATCCTATCCTATATTACATTATTCTATTCTATTCTATCCTATTCTATTCTATTCTATTCTATTCTATCCTACTCTATTATTCTATTCTATCCTCTTTTCTCCTTCATTCTATTATTCTAGTCTAGTCTATAATTCTATTCTATTATATCCTATATTCCATTATTCTATTCTATTCTATTCTATTCTATGATTCTATTCTATTCTACTCTATTCTCTCCTATTCTATTATTCTATTCTATTCTATCCTCTCCTCTCCTTCATTCCATTATTCTATTCTATTCTATTCTGTGACATGCAGTTTATTCACCTGGTAATCGTATAATATCGGAGGATCGACGTGAATGTTTTTCATGGTCCCATCGTGCCATTCAAACTGCATCATGGCTTTCTGCAAAGAAGAGGACAGCACAAAATCACAAAACAGATTACGGGTAGCCTTCCCCAGACTCCAGGACTGGCCCATGTTCCTCCCCAACCTCCTCACTGTCCAAATCTGATGCCAGCTCTGCTGTCCACTGGCAGGCCACAAGAACGAACTGTGGTAGGTTGAATTGTAGACTTTGGAAGGGAGCTTACCATTAGCTGGATTCGTAGGCGCTATACCCAATTGTTCTGGACGAGAAATTTAAGATCAAACCTGCCAACGTTAACCGGATGGTGTTTTCTTGGATTCCCTGCTGACTCATCGCAGGAACGAGCGATTCCCACGAATCCCCCGACAAGCAACCCAAATCAGTTCCGCTTAAGGCCTACCCCGTGCAGAGTGGACGAGACTGTTTTGCGAAGGACCGGCACAAATTCTTCCACGGGCGAGAAAGCGTTGGGGGCTAAGACTTGGTACAGGCTGAGTTTCTTGGCTGCAGGAAGGTAAAGAAGACGACCGAGTCCAGCAGCTGGTCTGAATTGGTACCGTTTCGGAGGGAAGCCTTGGGGTTCTGCCCAGGGGTGGGTTCCGGCAGGAACTACTGCTGGTTCGCTCGTGCGCGCGCTCCATGCACGGTGGATGCATGCTGTGCACGCATGCGCAGTGCAATTTAATTTTTTCGCCGCATGTGCAGAACGGAAAAACAAGATCGGCTTCTACCGTACTGCCGTAAAATGGCTTGTACTCTGCAGAGCAGTGAGTCGCCACAGGGGCCGCCCAGAGAACCGGTTCGGTGGCGTGGCAGGCCTGGGTCACTGCCAGTTCCAGCGACCCAGGCTGCCAAACCACTACCGGTTCGGTCAAATCTACCTGAACCGGAAGGGAATCCACTCCTGGTTTTGCCTTACCTCGCAATCCATTGGTTTTCAACCACTCCGCGGAAGATTTGGCCAAGAGGTTGGGGATCTGGATTGCAAGAAGGCGTTCGTGCTGGAAAGGTTTGGACAGTTGCACCAGAGATGACGACCTCATGCGCTCCGCTGAATTCTGAGCAGAGACAGAGTCAACATGTCCTCCGTCAAAAACAGGGCATCCTTGTTCGGCTACAGGATTTCCTAGCCCTGGGCTGCAGGCAGGTAAGCGAGGCCTCTAAAAGGAACCAGGGACTTACGTTTGTCACTAAATTGAAGAGCGAGTCACCCATCCTGCCCTCGTAAATCTCGTTCACAACCTCCAGCACGCTCTCTGCTTTCTGCCGCTCAGAAAGGACTAGCTGAATATCTGTGCTGTTGCACGTCTGCTTAGAGGGTGTCAAATGGAGAGACAGAGAGCGGGGGGAGGGGGGAGAGGGAGAGAGAGAAGGAGAAAGGGGGGAGGAAGGGAAGGAGGAAGGAAAGGAAGGAGGGAGGGGGAGGGACAGAGGGAGAAGGTGGGGGGAAAGGAGGGGGGAGAGAGAGAAAGGGAAGGGAGGGAGAAAGGAAGGAAAGGAGGGAGGGAGGGGGAGGGGAGGAGGAAGAGAGGGAGAGGGAGAGAGAAAAAGAGGGAGGAGTGGGAGGGAGAGAGGGGGAGGGAGGGAAAGGAGGGGGAGGGAGAGGGAGAAAGGGAAGGGCGGGAGGAAGGAACAAAAGGAGGGAGGGAGGGGAAGGGGAGGAGGAAGAGATGGAGCGGGAGAGAGAAAGGGAAGGAGAAGGGGGGAGGGAGAGGGGGAAGGGTGAAGGGAGGGAGGTGGAGGAAGGGAGAGGGAGAAGGAGTGGGAGGGAGAGAGAGGGAGGGAGGGAAAGGAGGGGGAGGGAGAGAGAGAAAGGGAAGGGGGAAGGAAGGAAAGGAGGGAGGGGGAGGAAGAGAGGGAGAGGGAGAAAGGAAGCGAGGGGGAGGGGGAGGGAGAAGGGGAAGGAAGGGAGAAGGGAGAGGGAGGGAGAGAGGGGAAGGGAGGGAGTGGGGGAGTGAGACACAGAGAGAGAGAGAGATTACAGGTAGTCCTCAATTTACGACTGAGCCCCAAAGTTATGCCAAGTCATCTTAAGTGAGTTTTGCCCCATTTTACGACTTTTCTTGCCACAGTTGTTAAGTGAATCCCTGCCGTTGAAAAATTAGTAACACGATTCCTAGTCGTGGCTTCCCCAGGGACTTTGCTTGCCCAAAGGTCGCAAAGTGGGATCACGTGACCCTCGGGACGCTGCAACCGTCGTAAGTATGAACCAGTCGCCACGCATCTGAATTTTGACTGCACTGGTCATGGGGATGCTACAACGGTGCTAAGTGTCAAAAGTGATTCATCATAAGTCACTTTCTTCGGTGCCGTTGTGACTTTGAACCGTCGTTAAATGAACCGTCGTAAGTCAAGGACTACCTTTATTGCCTTCACTTCCGGGCACTTTAAAAAAAACAAAACCACAATTCAAGCGTATTTGGGAAGCTTGAGAGGCCATAGGCAGTCCTTGGGGTTAAGACGGCACATCCCTGCTTTCGCCGTAAAGTCGAAAAGCCTACCTCCATTTTCTCTGAGTAGCAATGGTAGCGGCCTCTCACCTCTTCCGCCAAGCTTTTGAGAATGGCCTAGAGGAAGGAAATGAATGGAAATCCGTGGCTGTTCCCTCTGACACCTGGTCATTTGCATCCTTTTAGAGAGTCCTTGAGGCCACTTGGAGGTTTAAAGGACCGTGTTGTAGATTGAAGATAGATGATGTCGCATCCCTCCTTCTCTGTTGAGAAAGGGCTGTCCAATTTGGACATAGATAACCTCTTTGACCCCTCTTTAAAACTAACCACCAAGTGGCCTCAACTTTTTAAAGCATTTTCCCCCCTGCCGGTTCGCCTTTTAAAAACCTTTTTTTAAAAAGCTCGGCAGCTCAGCGATCGTCGGAAGCTTTTCGTTTTTTCTTTTTAACTACCGTTTCGCAGAACCGAGGATAATTGACCCTACCGGTTCGGCCGAACGGGGAGGATTTCGCCCCTGCGAAGAAGCTTCTTGGACAAGAAGCGAAACGTCTTCAAAGAAGAAAAAAAAAACAAGGAAGTCCAGCTGCCTCCTGAAAAAAGCAGCTTTGGGGACCTCCGAGCCAGGCTCCCCCTTCCCACAACACGGAGACTCACAGGAGGCGCCTCACTGCCGCAGTTGTAGGCCACGGTGTGAACCAGCAAACGTCTTCCAGCCGAGCACTGCTGGATGTAATCCGACAAAATTTCTGGAGCCTGGTCTGGGCTGGTTTGGAAAACAAGAAAGGAGGAAAGGATGAATTGGGAGAGAAGGACGAGCTATAAGAATGTATCAACAGCTGCTAGAATTGTATTTGCCAAAAATTGGAAAAACGAGAAAGTACCATCACAGGAAGAACCTATTCGGAAAATAATGGAATGTGCCGAAATGAGTAAGCTTATATTTGAAATTAGAGAACAAGAGGATGAGCAATATTATAAAGTGTGGGACTTGTTTTACCAATGGTTAGATTAAAAAAAACCTGGGAATTATGTTGTAGTTTTTTTGTCTTTTGTCTTTTTCTATTCTCTCTGTTACGATATAGAGTACTACTTATATGATATATAAAGGACAATAATGATTTTAATGTATAAGAGTGGGATGATTTGAATACCTGGGTATAATTGTATGTAGTGATGATTTTATATTAGAAAGATCTTTGTATATTAAACGGATCAATGATGATGTAAGGAATAATTGATATATACATGAATTGAAATACTTAACCACTATATGGATTAATAATTAATAATGGGAAACTATTTTTGGGATTCTAGATGATTGGTGATACTATGGTCAATTGAAAATATGAATGTATATTATAAATAAATGGGAATTCTTTGTTCCAATCTTTGCTATTTTTTCCTTAGAGATAGGTGATATTATAATACTTTAAAGACTTATTGTTATTTGATAGATAATTATGAACTCAAGGAAATAAGGATTGCTACAAATGAAAGAATATTAATAGTAATTTGAACACATAACGCTCAATGACAGTGAAATATTCAGCTATATTTAATGTAAACCAGTGATGTTAATCCTAAATTTAAGAATTGATGCACAAAATCCTGTAACCAAACGAGATGCTTGATGAAATGGAGGAAAGTTGTTCTTTTTTCCTCTCTTGCTTTGGTTTGTATGTGTTGTTTTGTTTAAAAAGAATAAAATATTTTTTTTTTTAAAAAAAAAGAATGACACAGGAAAGAGAAAGCAGTCATCAAATACTAGAGCAGTGACGGCTCACCTTATCCGGAACACACCCGAACCCACAAAATGCAAAAAGTTGAGGTTGGAGTGTGTTTATCTCGTACTGCGCTAGGAAGAGTTGGGAGTCAATGGCCTCTTTTTCTCCTTTTTCTCCTCCCCCTCGTATTTCACACCTCCTTTCCCCCGTTCCCTTCCCTTCCCTTCATTTCCTAATTTCTTTCTTCTTTTTGTATTTTATACAACACAAAAATGGACAAAAGGACAATCCTGCTACTCACTTAACAACTGCGGTGATTCGTTTCACAACCGTAGCAAGAAAGGTCGTGAAAATCCATTTAACAACCGTCTCGCACAGCAGCAAACATTCGTGCAGTGGTGAAATTCTATTTATTTTTTTTACTACCGGTTCTGTGGGCGTGGCTTGGTGGGCGTGGCAGGGGAAGGATACTGCAAAATCTCCACTCCCCATTTCCATTCTCGGGCATGGGTGCCATGGGTTCGCCATCACAGATATAGGTCTTAGAAGGATAGTAGCAGTGGTGGGATTCCAAAATTTCTCCTCCCAGTTCTGTGGGCGTGGCGTGGCGTGGCTTGGTGGGCGTGGTGTGGCTTGGTGGGCGTGGCAGGGGAAGGTTACTGCAAAATCCCCATTCCCTCCTGATCAGATGGGACTCGAGAGGCAGAGAATAGATGGGGCGGGGCCAGCCAGAGGTGGTATTTGCCGGTTCTCTGAACTACTCAAACCTTCTCCAGAACCTGTCAGAACCTGCTGAATTTGACCCCTGGTCTTGGGATGAGTTTAGGCCCACTGGCCCACTCAATTGTGGTCATGTCAAGGATTATCTGTACATTTAAACCAAAGCCAACACCTGCCTTTCAACAGAGGACCTACCAGGTTCCAACTATGATCGCCACTGAATCCAATTCTCTCATCAGCAGGACTTTCTTTAAAGCTTTTAGCAAATTGCAGCCTCTGGTAGGTTCCAGCTCCTGGACCCACTGCCTGGCTTCATTTAATCTAGGGGAGGGGGGAATAAAGAAAATAAATTTTACTGCACGCCAATTTAGACACCAGCCTAAAGTTCTACAGAGCAATTAAACTGCCTTTTCCCTTTGAGTTTAATAATAGTGATGTGCCTGTCGACAAAGCACATCTCAAAGAGCCAATTCCAAACAATTAACAACGCTGAAAGTCAACCAGTCATGTGGTTAGCAAATGCAAAGATCAACCAGTAAATGGCAACTTTGGCATGATAAAATTAGGCAATAAAATTCTAGCAGAATAACGACAACAATAGAAGTTCAATTCTACTAAAAGTGACTCCTGCAAGCATGCACCAGTATCAACGCAACCAACATGGAATTTCCAAAAGGAAAACAGAGGACCTGCAATTCCAGCAAGAGGAACAAAAATCTGAAATTTTAGACAAATAGCACTCTTTCCAACATGTCATCTTTAGTGAAGAGTGCAAACCAGTATCTGCATTTCCTGCGTCGGATGAGGGGAGCACATCTTTTTCCTGCTGCCCTGACCACTTTTTACAGAGGCACCATTGAGAGCCTTTTAACAAACCGCATCCCTGCTTGGTTTGGTGGCAGCAGTGCCTCCGATAGAAAATCCATACAGAGAGTGGTGAGGACAGTGGAGAAGATTATAGGAAGCTCGCTTCCTATTTTTCATGCTGCTGCTTATAAGTGCTATGTTCTTCGAGCTCAAACCATCGTTTGAGTCTGTTAGGGTCTGTTTCTGTTGCTATCCTTCTGGGAGGAGGTTTTGAAGAATTTCTAGTAGGACTACCAGATTCTGTAACCGCTTTGATCCCTATGCCATCCGTCTGGTAAATTCCCAAGACTCGTTTCTCTTACCATGTACATGTATACATCTGGAGTAGACTGTGTTGTTTCTCAGTGTCATTTAATATATATGGGTATGTGCAAATGGTGGGTTTCCAAATTTTTTATAACCTCTTCTGTAGGTGTGGCCTGCTTTGTGGGAGTGGCTTGCCAGCCAGGTGACCGGCTGGGAGTGGCTTGCCAGCCAGGTGACCGGCTGGCAGTGGCTTGCCAGTCATGTAACTGGGTGGGCGTGGCCAACTTGTAAAATGTGGTGAAACTCACTTAACAACGCTCTTGCTTAGCAACCAAAATGTTGGCTCAGAAACTCTGGCATTTGAAGCACGCAAGTCTTAGAGCTGTCAAGTTACAAGACCCTTCCACCCCTAACCCTTTAGAAAAAACACCCCAGGGGTGTTCAAACTTGACAGCTTTAAGACTTGTGGACTTCAACTCCCAGAATTCCTCCTCTTGCTCTTCATCTTGATGATGTGCGGAAGGGCGGGGGGGGAGGGAGCTGGAACCGGTTCTAAACGGCATTGTAGATTTATGGAACCTCTTCTACAGAAGAGGTTAGAACTGGCAGGAACCCACCCCTGGTATGTGCATACTTTTCTATTTATGTATTTAATTTGTTATTTTATAGTGTATTTATTGTATTTTTCAGAGTATAAGACGCACCTTTCCTGCCCTAAAAGAGCGTGGAAATATTGGTGAGTCTTATACACTGAATACAGTCATTTTTGGCCTCCTGAAGCTCCACCCCTGAATCCCATATTTGTGAAAAATGGGCAAAACACAGGCCGCTTTTCAACCAAATGGGGGTGTTTTCACAGTTCCACCACAAAACCGCGTTCGACTAAAGCGTGCTCGACGAAACCGCGTAGCTGACATCATCACAGGGCGACAACAGCGCGGAGACAGAAGCACGCTGTAAACGCTAAAGCTAAAATTAACCCCTAAACCTAAACCTAACCCCCCTAAACCTAATCCTAAACCTAACCCTAAACCTAACCCTTAACCTAACGCTAAACCTAATCCTAACCCTTAACCTAACCCTTAACCTAACCCTAACCCTTAACCTAACCCTAAACCTAACCCTAACCCTTAACCTAACCCTAAACATAACCCTAAAGTTAACCCTAAACCTTAACCCTTACCTTAACTTGAATCGGCTTGCTTTCAAAGTGCTATTTAAAGCGCCCTTCTTTCTCCGCGCTTGCTGTTGTCGCCCTGTTGATGACGTCAGCGACGCGGTTTAATCGGGCGCGCTTTAGTCGAGCGCGGTTTTGTCGTGCCACGGTTTTCACTTTCCCCCACCCCCCCAGAAGCACTTTTCAGGCTTCAGCAGGGCTGGGGGAAGGGAAAAATGTCCCCATTTTGGTGAAAAACGGGGTGTTTTGCCTTCTCCCAGCCCTGCTGAAGGCTGTCGAGTGCCCCTGGGGCTGGGGAGGACCAAAACTTTTTTTCCCTTACTTACCTCTTCGAAACGCACTTGGTGCGTCTTATACACCGGTGCGTCTTATAGTCCGAAAAATGTGGTATTATTTTGTAGCATAGATTTGAGGTGGTCATGCAATGGAATTTCATGATAATGTACGTCTATGCCGATTATTAGTGTACGTTCAAAGTCGCAATAAAGCAGTTGTAAACCTTACCGATCCTCATTGACGGTGCGCGGTTCCTCCCACAGAACTGAGGTCTCACTTCCGAACGAAATAAAGTAGAGTTTTTTCATGTAATGCAGCTGCTCGTTAATTAATGCCTGGGAGGAAAGTAATCAGGAGTTCAGGTTGATCTGAGTCGACCCCATCAGAGACAAGAAGAACCGACCCTTATAATATACGAGTTATTCCCAGTGGTATTTTGTATTTTTGTATTTTATTAATATTTATAGGCCGCCCTTTTCCCCGCGGGACTCAGGGCGGCTTACATAAAATAGGGAGGGGGGGGGTGTAAACAATAAACATAAAACAATACATAAGAGTAAAATAGAACACAACATTCATTCTTCATTCGGGTGGGGACAGATTGTGATCTTATCCCCAGGCCTGACGGGATAGCCAGGTCTTGAGGGCTGTGCGGAAGGTCTGGACGGTGGTGAGGGTACGAATCTCCACGGGGAGATCGTTCCAAAGGGTCGGAGCTGCTACTGAAAAGGCTCTCCTCCGTGTAGTTGCCAGTCGACACTGACTGGCGGATGGTATTCGGAGGAGGCCCAATCTATGTGATCTTATAGGTCGTAGGGAGGTAATTGGCAGGAGGCGGTCTCTCAAGTGGTGAAATCTAAACATTTTTCCTACCGGTTCTGTGAGCGTGGCTTGGAGGTGTTTGTGTGTGGGGGGTCATGTGATTGGGGGGGAGTGGCTTGGTAGTCATGTGACTGGGGCGGGTCAAAAGACAGAAACTCACTTTGATGTTTAATAAATTTATAGGCCGCCCAATCCCGAAGGACTCCGGGCGGCTTACAACAATACATTTAAAAATAGAAGTTAAAAACACTTTAAGAATGTCCTGCTGGAGCAGGGGATTGGACGAGGACTGGATTGCTGTGCTCTTTCAAGGCATCTTCTGAAGCCGCATCTAATGCCAAGTTTGTGGTCCTTCCTCCCTCTCTTCTCTCTCTCTCTTTTTCACAGCACCCCACCACCGCTTTTTAAAGCATTTTTCCCCTGCCTATTCGCCCAAAACCAGCAGGAAAAAAACGCTTTAAAAAGCGGAAAAAAAGAAGTTTCCCACAATCGTGCAGCTCACAGCTGATCCTTGGAAGCTTTTTTTCTTACTACTGGTTCCGCTGAACCGGGAGGATTTCACCTGTGCATTATCCCCTACCACTAACACAGTAGTGCAATATTGAACCGCTAACGCAGCCTAGGAGGGGATGGCTTCCGTCATCAAATGAAGCCACAATCTCATGACCTGAGCTTTGTTAAACACAGGGAGTCCTCGCTTTGTGACCGTTTCATTTGGTGACCGTTCAAAATTACAACGGGAAGGGAAAAAAAGGGACCTTCTGATCAGTTTTCACTGTGACGACCGTTGCCGAATCCCCCCGTGGTGATCAGAATTCAGATGCTTGGCAACTGGATCCTATCTACGACGGGCGCAGCGGTCCCGCGGTTACCCCCTTTTGCGACCTTCCGGCGAGCCAAGTCCACGGATTCCTTGAACAACCGTGTGACTAACTGAATATTTGCAGCGATTTGCTTAAGAAATGCGGCAAGAAAGGCCGTAAAACGGGGCGACGTTCGCCGAACCACCGTCATGCGTAGCAATGGCTTGACTGTCGTCGTAAGCCGAGGACTGCCTGTAATACTTACCATGAGATCCATTTGAAGTCCTTGCAGTCCTGATCCATAATCTACGCTGGATGTTTCGATGAGAACTCCAAGTTTGTTTCCTTGAATGACGCCAAACAACTGGAGTTGGAGGATGAAGAAAGAAAGAAAGATGTCAGCACCTCTTCATTGGGTAATTAGGAAAGAAGACCACGAGACTCCATAGGTAGAAATCAAGTGTACTTTTACTAATTATAAATGATTAAAGGCGTAGCGAAGCGAAGACTGATTATTTAGGCGGGAAAGCGATTGATATATAGAATAACTCATTCCCCACCCCTTGGCATCACAGTTACAGTCCAATCATAATTCTCCCAAGTGTCAGGTGTGAGATAACTTCAAAAGGCATCACTAAGATGGAATGTCGGTGCCGTTAGTCTTGGCGGGAACCTCCTACGCATGCGTAGTCCGACAGGCAGCTGAGCTCCAGAATCTTCCTCCAGCACAATTAGTAACCCCTCCCAAATACCATGCCCTCCCTCCCCGTTTCATGGCAGCCAAAGCAGCAGCAAAGCAGAGGCTGACAAAAGAAAGAAAGAAAGAAAGAAAGAAAGAAAGAAAGAAAGAAAGAAAGAAAGAAAGAAAGAAAGAAAGAAAGAAATGGAAAGACCTTAAAACTTCATGTATGTATGTATGTATGTATGTATGTATGTATGTATGTAGGTAGGTAGGTAGGTAGGTAGGTAGGTAGGTAGGTAGCTAGGTAGGTATTCATTCATTCATTCATTCATTCATTCATTCATTTCATATGAAATTAGAATCTTTATGATGTTGCATTGTGAACCACTCTGTTCTGACCCAGGCTTCCCAAGAGCACGAAGCCGACTCCTCGTCCCAATAAAACCCCTTTTATTTAGGTTAAAGGGAATTCCTCTGCAGCAAAGTCCCGGCAAACAGTCTTTCAAGAGATTTCACAACCACAGACCTTGATCAGGCTTGGAGAGCTGCCAGGCCGATCTCTTCCAAACGCCACTCTGTAGCAGACAATACTTGGCAAGAAGTCAGGAAGAGATCTTCCTCCTAATGAATTGAACTAATTGTCTCCTGCAAACTCCTCTCCCCTTTCGCTCATTCTTTATTCCCTATGGGAGGGGCCATTCACCGTCCACCTGTGCCTCTACTCCCCGAATCGGCCCTGGTTCCTTAGCTGTTTCCTTCTCCTGGCAGCTCTGCACATGCGCACACTGGGAACAGGCTCCAACTGTTCTTCTGCCCCACTCTTTCTCTAATACTAGAAATATCATTGAACCTTTTTTAAAAAAAACGTTACCTTCTTGGTACCTCGGAGAAGCCAACGCATCCTCTTGTCATAGAGATTGATAGCCCTGAAGATAAAACATAACCCACCCACCCCCAGCCAAATATAAGCAATGCGTTATAAATATAGTCAACTTGTGCTTCAGATGGGTGGCAAACCAATCGAAAAAAATATATAAAATATGCTAACGCTAGCTTACTTATTTCGGACTTCCCTGAATCAGTTTGGCAAAGAATTCTGTCTTTAGGTGAGGAATTATAAAATAAACGGCTCTACATATCTACATATTTCTTTTTTTTTTTTTAATGGGATACTCACATTTGTAATTGAGATTCAAAACTGTTGACCTCCTCTTCAGTAAACTCCACCGTATTCTTCGCATCCCTAAAGGGAAACATCCCACGATGAGCCAAGAGGTGGCGCTGCCGCACCCCGTCGGAGCCTGAATCCATGGAGGAGGAGGAGGAGTTGAGGCCGATGGGAGGTTGAGGAGATGGCCTCGTTGGCTTTGGAGAAATGCGGGGAAGAGCAGGGCGAGGCAGCCTCAAGCCTCTTGGGCTTGGGATGGCTTGCCGGCAGGGAGGAACAGGGCAGGGTGAGAGAGAGGGGGCAGGCAGTGGAAATGAGGAGCGATGGGGCTCAGGTGAGGAGCAAGGACTGCCCCCTCTCAATTCCCGTGCTTTGAAGACATGGTGCTAACAGCGTTTTGCTGGAGTACTCACAGCCAAAGGCTGGTGTGTGTGTGTGAGACAGAGAGAGGGAGAGAGAGACAGAGAGAGACAGAGAGGGAGCGAGAGACACAGAGAGGGAGCGAGAGACAGAGAGAGAGAGAGACAGAGACAGAGAGACAGAGAGAGGGAGAGAGAGACAGAGAGAGAGACAGAGAGAGAGAGAGAGGGAGAGACAGAGAGAGACAGAGAGAAAGAGAAAGAAACAGAGAGTGAGAGTAAGAGACAGAGAGACAGAGAGTGAGAGTAAGAGAGAGACAGAGAGTGAGAGTAAGAGAGAGAGAGACAGAGACAGAGAGAGGAGGGGGAGAGAGAGACAGAGACAGAGAGAGGGAGAGACTGAAAGAGAGGGAGAGAGAGAAAGAGAGAGACAGAGAGTGAGAGTAAGAGAGAGAGAGACAGAGACAGAGAGAGGGAGACAGAGAGAGAGAGGGAGAGAGAGAAAGAGACAGAGAAAGAGAGAGACAGAGAGTGAGAGTAAGAGAGACAGAGACAGAGACAGAGAGAGGCAGAGACAGAGAGACAGAGACAGAGAGAGAGAGAGAGACAGAGAGAGAGGGAGAGAAAGACAGAGAGAGAGGGAGAGAGAGAAAGAGACAGAGAAAGAGAGAGCGGGGAGAGACAGAGACAGAGAGAGGGAGAGACTGAAAGAGAGGGAGAGAGAGAAAGAGACAGAGAAAGAGAGAGACAGAGAGTGAGAGTAAGAGAGAGAGAGACAGAGACAGAGAGAGGGAGAGACAGAAAGAGAGGGAGAGAGAGAAAGAGACAGAGAAAGAGAGAGACAGAGAGTGAGAGTAAGAGAGAGAGAGACAGAGAGAGGGAGACAGAGAGAGAGAGAGAGAGAGACAGAGAGACAGAGAGAGAGGGAGAGAAAGACAGAGAGAGAGAGGGAGAAAGAGAAAGAAACAGAGAGTGAGAGTAAGAGACAGAGAGACAGAGAGAGGGAGAGTAAGAGAGAGCCCTCCTCAGAGCCTTCCCCAGACTCCAGGACTGGCCCATCTTCCTCCCCAACCTCCTCACTGTCCGAATCTGCTGCCAGCTCCCCTGGCCACTGGCGGGCCACAACAGGGACTCACACTTACGTGGTAGCAGTGCCTTTCTTCATCAAATCCTCCAGGGAGAGTTGCAAGTTTGCCAAGCTGTACACCTGAATCCAATCATCGGTGGCTTTTAAATTAGCAAACATCACCTCCGTGTCCTTCAGCCGCTGTGGGCAAACCAGGAACAGGCATCAGGGCAAAAATAAGCTCACGTGGTTATATTTTTGTGGCTCCCGGGGCAGAGTAAGAGAGCATGCACTCTTGACTGTGGGATTACAGGAAGTCCTCGACTTATAACCGTCGTTGAGCCCCAAATTGCTAACTGGGATGCTAAGTGAGTTTTTCTTGCCATTTTAGGGACCCTTTCTTGCCACGGTCGTCAAGCGAATCACTGCGGTTGTGAAGTTAGCAACATAGTTGTTAAGTGAATCTGGCTTCCCCGTTGATTTGGCTTGTCGGAAGGTTGCCAAAGGGGAATTGCGTGACTGACCCCGGGATGCGGCAACGGTGACGAGTCAGTGGCCAAGGGTCTGCATTTTGATCCTGGGACCATGAGGATGCCGGTTGTTAAGTGTGGAAGGCTGAGCCAACCTTGAGCTCAGGTGAGCCGAGGTGGCGCAGTGGTTAAATGCAGCACTGCAGGCTACTTCAGCTGACTGCAGTTCTGCAGTTCGGCTGTTCAAATCTCACCGGCTCAGGGTTGACTCAGCCTTCCATCCTTCCGAGGTGGGTAAAATGAGGACCCGGATTGTTGTTGGGGGCAATATGCTGACTCTGTGAACCGCTTAGAGAGGGTTGAAAGCCCTATGAAGCGGTATATAAGTCTAACTGCTATTGCTATTGACTCAGCCTTCCATCCTTCCGAGGTGGGGGAAATGAGGACCCGGATTGTTGTTGGGGGCAATATGCTGACTCTGTGAACCGCTTAGAGAGGGCTGAAAGCCCTATGAAGCGGTATATAAGTCTAACTGCTATTGCTATTGCTATTGAGCTGGTGAGAATCGAACTGCTGGCAGTTGGCAGAATTAGCCTGCAATTCTGCATTTGAACTACTGTGCACCATGGATGCATGCATGGATGCATGGAGAAGGAAGGAAGGAAGGAAGGAAGGAAGGAAGGAAGGAAGGAAGGAAGGAAGGAAGGAAGGAAGGAAGGAAGGGAAAAGAAAGAGCAATAACACTTAGAGTTATATACTGCTTCCCAGTGCTTTTACAGCCCTCTCTAAGCGGTTTACAGAGTCAGCACATTGCCCCCAACAATCTGGGTCCTCGTTTTGCCCATCTTGGAAGGATGGAAGGCTGAGTTAACCTGGAGCCTGTGAGAATCGAACTGCTGGCAGTTGGCAGAATTAGCCTGCATAGTGCATTGTAACTACTGTGCACCATGGATGGATGGATGCATGCATGCATGCATGGATGCATGGGGAAGGAAAGAAGGAAGGAAGGAAGGAAGGAAGGAAGGAAGGAAGGAAGGAAGGAAGGAAGGAAGGAAGGAAGGAAGGAAGGAAGGAAAAGAAATAGCAATAGCACTTAGACTTATAAACTGCTTCACTGTGCTTTACAGCCCTAAGCGGTTTACAGAATCAGCCTATTCTTACACAACAATCTGGGTCCTCGTTTTACCCACCTCGGAAGGACGGACGGTTGAGTCAACCTGGAGCCTGGTGAGAATCGAACTTCAAAACTGCAGTCAGCTGGCAGTCAGCCGAAATTGCCTGCAGTACTGCTTTCTAACCACTGCACCAGCGCGGCTTTTCAAATGTGGCAAAATCAGTAGTTAAAATGGGGCAAAAACTCACTTAACAGCCTCGCTTAGCAATAGAAATTTTGGGCTTCCTCGCGGTTGTACCTCGAGGCCTACCTGTAGAGTTTGACAGCGCAAGTCTGCTCCTAACCGGTTTCTAGTTTCACCAATATGGTTACGGCCTTCCTCATGGACAGGAATGTTCACTTACCATTAAATCATGCGTTTGGTTAACATGGGTAACTAACAATCCATGGTCATCCACAGGATTGGTGAGAACGACATCCTGCCATGATTTCTGCCTTTTGGGTGACCTGGCCGTTGAGTCTGGGTTTGCGCTGCAAAAAATTAACCATTGTCATCTTGCACTACAAGTGGGGGAGAGTATAGTATAGGATAGAAAATAATAGAAAATAGAATAGAATGGAATAGAAAATAGAAAGGAAATAGAATAGAATGGAATAGAAAATAGAAAATAAAAATAATAGAAAATAAAAAATAATAGAAAATAGAAAGGAAATAGAATAGAATTGAATAGAAAATAATAGAAAATATAAAATAATAAAAAGTAATAGAAAATAGAAAATAATAGAAAATAGAAAGGAAATAGAATAGAATGGAATAGAAAATAATAGAAAATAGAAAATAATAAAAAATAATAGAAAATAGAAAATAATAGAAAAAAAGGAAATTGAATAGAATGGAATAGAAAATAATAGAAAATAGAAAATAATAAAAAATAATAGAAAATAGAAAATAATAGAAAATAGAAAATAATAAAAAATAATAGAAAATAGAAAATAATAGAAAATAGAAAATAATAAAAAAATAATAGAAAATAGAAAATAATAGAAAAAAAGGAAATTGAATAGAATAAAAAATAGAAAATAATAAAAATTAATAAAAATAGAAAATAATAGAAAAAAATTGAATAGAATAAAAAATAGAAAATAATAAAAATTAATAAAAATAGAAAATAATAGAAAATAGAATAGAAAATAATAAAAAATAATAGAAAATAGAAAGGAAATAGAATACAAAATACAAAATAATAGAAAATATAAAATAATAAAAAGTAATAGAAAATATAAAATAATAGAAAATATAAAATAATAAAATAATAAAAAGTAATAGAAAATAGAAAATAATAGAAAATAGAAAGGAAATAGAATAGAATGAATAGAAAATAGAAAATAATAGAAAATAGAAAGGAAATAGAATAGAAAATAGAAGATAATAGAAAGGATAATAGACCTCTTATTTCGGCTGGCAGAGGCATGGCGGGCCAATTCTTTGCTGTTTGAGTCTTGAGTTTGACACCCCTGATCTAGAGGGCACTCAGTCCATCTATTTAGTCTAAATTGACCAGATAGACAGAAATTTGATTGCAGATGTTGATCGATTGCAAGCACCTTCCATAAAACGAATTTTGAAACTTTCCCCCCTAACTTGGCAACTTTAAGAAGTATGGACTGCCATGCCCAGGAATGCCCCCAACTTTTGAGTTGCAATATTTTTTTTAAAAGTTGCTAGGACCCTGCAGAGGCAGTTTTGCAATCCCCTCTGGTGCAAGGCTGCATCAATGCTTGTAGACACACAGGATTCTCCTCCACTTTCTAAGACGGTTGAAAGTCGATATAGTCACCTCCCCCCCCCCCGCTTTTCCCCCCATAGCCTTGAAGCCAACGGCAAGCTGGCTTCTTCCCACTCATCGTCCAAAGCTTAGGTTCTCCAAGATGTGGGACTCACCGGGCGTCTGCCATGCTCTTGCACACCTCTTCCATGTGCAGCTGAAGCTCCTCGGGCCTTTGGGTCTAGTAGTCTCTGGTTGGGCCTGTGTTTTCTATCTCCAATAGCAACGGAAGCAACCATTCTCACCAGGGAGGGAGGGAGGAAGGGAGGGAGGGAGAAGTGCAAAGGCAGTAGGAGAAATGAAAGGGATGAAAAGGAGGGAAGGATAGGGAGAAGAAAAGGAGGGAAGGGAAAGGAAAGGAAGGAGGGAGGGAGGAGAACGAGGTGGAAGAGATGAAGGAGAAAGGGAAGGGAAAGGAAGGAGGGAGGAAGGAGAAAGGTGCAAAAGGGGAAGGAGAAATGAAAGGCATGAAAAGAAGGGAAGGGAAAGGAAAGAGGGAGGGAGGAGAAAGAGATGGAAGAGGGATAGGAGAAAGGGAGAGGAGGGGAAAGGAAGGAGGGAGGAGAACGAGGTGGAACAGGGGTAGGAGAAAGGAACAGAAAGAATGAAGAGGAAAGGATAGGGAGAAGGAGAGAAGGGAAGGAAAGATGGAGGAGAAAGAGATGGAAGAGGGGAAGGAGAAAGGGAAGGGAAAGGAAGAAGAAAGGAAGGAAGGAGAAAGGTGGAAGAGAAGGACAAAGGGAAAGGGAAAAAAAAACAAAGGAAAGGAAGGATGTGCAAGGATTGGCCCACCGAAAAAGCTCCAGGAAATATTTTCATAAATTGTAAACAGAGCGTGGGAAATCCTTTTTTCTGCCCTCTGCCCTCCCTGCAGGACGTAATACTCTGCGTACAGTATTAGTACTGATTTTCTTTTTAAAGGAAGTCCATGCCAAGCAAGAGTTTGAAACCTCTGGCAGTGTTTGAAATTAGGACACATGGTGACACAAGGGCCATCTTTTGTGCAAAATGAGGAGGGGGGTGTCACAGGGCCTGGGGGAAAGAACTCACGTATGTGTCCCTTTGCTTTGAAACGTGTGTTTCGTCGAAGAGAATGAAGAGCATCATCCAGGTATCTGCTTCAGGTTGTCGTGGCCTCATGAAGGATGACTGTGCAATCCAAAAGGGGATGGCGTGACCTCAGAACACGTTGACTGTCATAAATACCAGTTGGCTGGTAAAGGGACTGAATTTTGATGATGTGATTGTGGGGATACGGCAATGATCAGAGAAAGTCTGTGATAAATGGTGGCAACTGATGGCTATCCATCTATCTATCTATCCCTCCATCCATCCATCTATCCCTCCATCCATCCATCTCTATATACATCCATCTATCCCTACATCCATCCATCTATCCATCCTTCCATCCATCTATCCCTCCATCCATCCATCCCTCCATCTATCCCTCCATCCATCCATCCCTACATCCATCTATATATCCCTATATCCATCCATCCCTACATCCATCCATCCCTAAAACCATCCATCCATCTCTATATACATCCATCTATCCCTCCCTCCCTCCATCCATCCCTATATCCATCTATCCCTACATCCATCCATTCCTACATCCATCCATCCATCTATCCCTACATCCATCTATCCCTATATCCATCCATCCATCCCTACATCCATCCATCCATCCATCTATCCCTACATCCATACATCCATCTCTATATACATCCATCTATCCATCCCTCCATCCCTCCATCTATCCATCCATCCCTCCATCCATCCCTCCATCCATCTATCCCTCCATCCATCTATATATCCCTATATCCATCCATCCCTACATCCATCTATCCCTAAAACCATCCATCCATCTCTATATACATCCATCTATCCCTCCATCCCTATATCCATCCATCCATCTATCCCTATATCCATCCATCCAGCCCTACATCCATCCATCCCTATATCCATCCATCCATCTATCCCTATACCCATCCATTCATCCATCCCTACATCCATACATCCCTATATCCATCCATCCCTACATCCATCCATTCCTACATCCATCCATCCATCTATCTATCCCTACATCCATCTATCCCTATATCCATCCATCCATCCATCCATCCATCCATCCATCCATCCATCCATCCATCCATCCATCCATCTTGGGAAAGGAAGAGGGAAGCTTCGAGTTCTTTTTTTGATGTTTTCATTGTTTTCATTAAAAACCGGAAATCCACTTTAAAACAACACCAACAACCCACCAGACACTTGTATAATTGGAAGTTTCGTGCGCTGCTGCTCCATTTTGTCAGAAAGCTCTTAGCTTGTCTATTTTAAAGCTTTTCGCCCTCCAAAAGCACTTCAGCCCCGAGGATGGGTTTGCCGCAACCACCATCGGTGATGTATGTGTGTGTGTGTGTGTGTGCATGCGTGTACGTGCGCAAAAAGCAAGCAAACCGAGCCGGGCAGATTTCTTTTCAGTAGAGAATTTATTTTGATAAACTTGCTCAATAACAAAAATACAAGTGAGGAAAATCATGTCCGTTTTATACAGTCTGTATTAACAATTTGTTGGGACGTTAAACCGCAAAAGAAAAAGAAAACAAACAAAAGGTATGCACCCCACTCCCCTCCCACCCCCCCAACTGATTAGAAAACAATTGTGTTGGAGTTGCAGGATGGGAAGCAGTGGAAGGCGGAGGGAGGAGGGACCCCTGCAAAGCCCACCTGTTTTGAAATTGCCCAGGGAAGCAAATCTCTCTGTGAAATGCCATTTTCCTTCAGGTTTTGGGTCCTTCACGATGTTTTCATACTTCTAACAAACAACACACAGAACAGCAGCTGACGGGTGGGGAAAAGTTTCGACTTTCTCCAAAATGCCCCCAAGAAAGTGAAATTTGCAACAAAAAGGCCTAGAGGAGACTTAATTTATATTGGATGCACGTTAGCGTGGCTCAATTGGTCAAATAAGGCAAAAAAAAAAATGGCTTTCTGAAATCTTGGAACTACAACTCCCGTCACCTGGTCCAGCCGGCCAAACTTTTGTTTAAGGATGGTGGAAGCTTCATATCAATTCTCCAGAACAGGGGTCGGCAACCTTAAGCCCTCAAAGAGCCACAAAGGTCCTAACTGGAAGCCCCCGTTCAATTCTGGTTCGGTTCCCCCACCATAGAGTCTCCTCCTAGCGTGGCGTCCTTTTTCCTCTGCCGACCGGAAGTCCGGTCCCCCCCCCCCACCATAGAGTCTCCTCTTAGCGTGGCGTCCTTTTTCCTCTACCAACTGGAAGTCCGGTTCCCCCACCATAGAGTCTCCTCCTAACGTGGTGTCCTTTTCCTCTACCTTCCTAACCGAAAGCTGTATCAATTGTGGATCTGACCGCTTGACGGGGAGCCGCAGCAGAGGGATAAAAGAGCCACATGCAGCTCCAGAGCCGCAGGTTGCTGACCCCTGCTCTAGAAAAAGCCACCTGGGAGAAGGTTGGCTCGAACTTGCTCCCCAAAAGGGGACATTAAATAATTTGAGAGCAAATTCTGATTATTATTTTTTTTCCAAGCGTTGAACAACAATTCTCAAGCGTCCTTCACTGACGGAGTGAATGGGGAGACGTGTCTTCTTACACAAACACCCCCCCCCCACAAAAAAATGTCTTGAATGCCGCTAGGATTAGAGACTGCAAGAAAAACTCAGGTTTGTTTTTTGCAGACTAATCCAATTTGAGACACTTCGATGGGAGACACACACAAAAAATAATGCTTAAAAAAACAACAACCCTTGGCTGCATAGATAAGAATCACACAAGCTTGTCAAAAAAATGAATGCACAAAAGGAACATCTGATTGCACCATAGCTGGGAGGTGTTTTTTTAAAAAAAATAAACATTTGATTCCTCCTCCCAAGACCTTAGATGTTGAGGCATCAACGAAACAGCTAACTCTTCTCCAAGATTAATAAATTCCCTTTATCAAATCCATCTGGCAGTTTTCAAAGACTTGCCTCCAGAAGTTGTGAATGCCCCAACACTGGAAGTCTTTTAAGAAGATGTTGGATAGTCATTTGTCTGAAACGGTATAGGGTTTCCTGCCTAGGCAGGGGGCTGGACTAGAAGACCTCCAAGGTCCCTTCCAACTCTGCTATTGTATTGTATTGTATTACTTGGTGCTAACCTTTCCCCCCCCCCCCCCCAACCTCTCTCTCTTCATATGAATTGCTTGGGACCAGATAGTTAATGCAAACAGAGCCAAAATGAAGGGTGCAAACATTTAAAATCCAAATAAGACCTGTTGTTGTTGTTTTTAAAAAAGAAAAAACATATCCCAGGGTTTCAGAGGAACGAGGCATTAACTCATAGCACACTTGACTCCAAAGCTTTTACACGCTTGCCTTCTCAAACCTGGTGCTCTGCACAAGCTGGGTTGGGGAAGGCTGCGAGCAGTGAAAAAGAAATGCACACGCACGCACGCACACACATACACACACACTCACTCACTCGCACACACGAGGGTTCAGATGTCCCCCGCCCCACCCCTCCCCGAAACACCCAATGTAACAGACAGAAAACCGACAGGACATTTGCACCAATTTTTTTTTTAAAAAAAAACTGCTTTATATACAGTTTTACAAGATATGGCCTTTCTGCTTATAAATTAATACTGCACACTTTTGCAATTGTATTTAAAGCAAGAGTTGATTCCCACCCACCCTTAAACTCCCCCGCCTGTCCTGTCCCGTCCCCCCTCCACTTTTTTTGGGGGGGGGGGGGGGATTATTTATTTATTTTCCCTTCCCTTCCAAGAAATGGCTTGGTGTCACACAAAGGTTCAGGCCTTCTTCTGCCTGATGCAGCTCTGGGTCGAGACGTCCCTTCACCTAACAAGGATGCGATCCAGGATCGGGGCGAGCGAGCGAGCGTGCGTGGATTCCTTAGGATTACGGGCATGGCGATCGCTGCAGGGTTTCCAGCCAATGTGCTTCTCCGGTTTTATAGGCAGCATTGCGGAAAAGTCACACACCCCCACCCCGTAATAAATAGTATTTTTTTAGGGCGTAAAAGAAGTCATTTTGCTGCGGTGGCGAAAGCATCACAGTTCCTGTAGCGATGTGTTATTTGTCAAACTCCGACAAGAGCCATGCAAGGAACTTCGGGTGAATTGAGGGGTGGGGGAGTCCATCCACTCTGCCCCCCCCTACTCTGCAGAGGATACAAATCCACAAATATTTTTTTGTGTGTGGATAGCATCCTCATGTTAGCTTTAACAGCTGTTTGTCAAAGACAGCTGAGATCCTTCTTCCCTGGCTAAAATTCTCTACGAGGCCCGCTGGTAGGATATGGAGGCTAGCTGGTTCTCCCCTTTTCTTAGGCATTTCTAAAAGCGGGGTTGGGGAAAAAAATGGGTTGCTTTCTTTCTTGAGACCCATCCTGTTTGAAAATGGTTTTCGGGAGCTGGGTTTTTTTTGCCCCACTGCTCTTCGTTTTACGGAAGTGGGGCAAGAGAGTTGGATAACGCCGAAGGGAATGGACTGAAAGATCAGATTCTCTTTGTTGTGACTCCCCAGCTGGCAGAGCTGGCAGCAGAGTCGGACATTGAGGAGGTTGGGGAGGAACATGAGCCAGTCCTGGGGGCTGAGAGAAGCTCAGACGAGGGCTCTGCGTCGGAGGCAGAGAGGGAGCTAGACAGCAGTGAGGCAGAGGAACAGCTGGAGCCTGTTCCCAGGGTGTGCATGCGCAGAGCTACAGAAGACAAGAGCAAGTAAGAAAGCAGGGTCGACTCGGGAGTAAAGCCACACCTTGGAGGTGATTGGCCCCTCCCATAGGAAACAAAAGAGGAGTGAATGGGGAGGGGGCTTTTGCAGGAAACGATTTGCTCCTTCAGTCGTTTCGAGAGTGGAAAGTTCTGCGCCAAATTTGCCTTGCCCTGCGTTTGGAAACTAGCTATCTGGCAGCGCTCCAAACGAGATAAGGTTCGTGTTGATAAACGTTCCTCGGAAAGACTCTTTGCTAAAGCCTGGCTGACTGTGAATGAAAGGAATTCACAGCCGCGTAAATAAAAAGGGGTTTTGCAGGGACCTTTTTTTGCTTTCTCAAGAAGCCTGGGTCAGAACACTCTTCTTCACAAATGATTTAGGTCAGGAGTCTCCAAAGTTGGCCACTTTCAGACTTGTGGACTTCAACTCCCAGAATTCCTCAGCTAGTCATGCTCGCCAAATTAACTTGGGCCACTTTGTGAACTTCAAGTCCCAGAATCCCCCAGCCAGCATGGGAATTCTGGGAGTTGAAGTCCACAAGTCTTAAAAGTGGCACAACTTTGGAGACCCTTCATCTAGGTAAATCCTATCATGCGCCCTGCCAGAGAGATGGGAAGAGACTAATTTTTTTTTTTAAAAAAAGGAGAACCAGAGTCTTAAGAGGTGCCTAGAGGCGAGAATTTAGCACCGGATGCGAAGAGTGGCAAACGGAGCGATTTGTGGGTTGAAGGGAGAGGAAAAAGATGAAGGCCTAGACTGCCAGTCTTCCTAAATTCTGAACGGGCAACTTGCAACAGATGATGTGTAACCTTAAGGTTGTAGAACATCTGTGCAATGAGCCCCAGGAACATCATGCCAGGGGCTCTGAAGCACATTCTTAATGCAGCTCGACAGGCAGATGTTTTTAATATCAAGAGCTCCAGGAGAAAGGTGCCACTGCCCAATCATGCCACGGGGCCACCTACAACTGGTGTGAGATATTGTGGAGAACGTCTTGCAATCGGTTCTCGCAAACTCCCATCTTTTAGCAGCCTTTGAAGTCTGCTCCAAAGCGAAGGGAGGGAATTGCTAACAATTGGCGGTGTGATTTCAGCATGGGGGGAGGGGGGGAACACATGAAAACGACGGCACAAAACGCTAAAAGCAGCACGAAGAAGACCTCACTTCCATCCAACAAAACCAAGCAAGACTCACATATACACACAAACCCTACAAAAGGGGGCCAGAGAGAAAAATCCCAGCCTTATCCACCTGGGCAACCTGTGATTTTTTTTGTGCTGTGTCTCGACCGCCGTGGCCCTTATCCTCCCCGAAATGTTAGCCCTAACTCTTGACCTGCAGAAGGTAACCTGCTCCTGTGTGCAGCCATTATTTTAACTTAAGAGTTCATTTTTGTTGTTGTTAAAAAAACAACAACAACAATCCGGCATCTACAGAACCTGTTCTGTCTGCAGAGATAAATGTCATCAGGACTCACTGTTAACGGCTGGCGAAGATCAAGATGCTTCACCTTAAACCGAACACGATTTCACAAAAAAATGTAAAAAAATATATATTAAAACTCGCCCATTTTGCGAGAGGAGGGGGAAGGGGAGGAATTCCTCCGCCCAACTGAAAGGACATATGCTCCAACGACAAAAGAAATCTCAAAGGTCACCTATATTCCAGTTTTGAAATGGAATTGTGGTCATCTACAAACTCAGTTAACGAGTAGCGCTTGCAAAGCAGGCCTTGGAAGCAGTGGTGGGATTCAAATAATTTAACAACCATTTTCTCTGCCCTAACGACCAGCTGGGTAGGCGTGGCTCGGTGGCCATGTGACCGTGTGGGTATGGCCAACTCAACGTCGCTCAGGTCGATGGGCACTTTGCCTTAGCTGTTAGAATGTAATCAGGGTTAACCGGAGAGGCAGTTTCTATAAGCAGGGCAATAAAGATGAGGCTAGAAACAACACCAGAATGTTTCCTTCCCGCCTTCCTTACACAATTAGCCCTGTAAAGTGGGAAAAAACAAAAGGAGATTTCTTCCAACAACTGGTTCTCCCAACTGCTTAGAAAGTTACCAACCGGTTCTCCCGGATAGGTGCGAACCGGCTGAATCCCACCACTCCTTGGAAGCGCTTCCTTTTAGCACTTCCTGTGGGCTATCCACAAGATAGGATCCTCAGTGTAGCAGCCAGGATGCCAGGATACACACGCCCCCTTTCGCTGCCAGTTGCCCTACCACGTCCCTTTACAACTTTTTTCAACGTCAAACTGAACAAAGCTAAAACAGACGCAAACAACGGGTGGATTCACAGATTCCAGGCAAGGCCCGTTGACCCTTTGAGAGAAGAATCGATGGGAGTGGGGCCCTAGCCCGGGATTTTTAGGGAGTCAAAGGACCCACCTGCCCTGGGGATTGCCAACGAGAGTCCCTGCAGAAGGTATTGAGAAGGTAGGGACCCATCCAGGATAATGGCCAAGCCAACCTTGGTAAGCCATTTCCTTCGACAACAATAGGTTTCCTAAAAATAAAAAAAACTACATTATTGAAGTGAGATTCCTTTTGCTTGGTTTGTTTGCAACAGGGATTTTTTCCCCCCACTGTGTGGCAGGGGAAGTCCTCAGCGGTTCCTTCAACCACGGGCATTAGCATTGGCCTGCAAGCAATGAGGAAGAGGGTCTCAACTAGGGTCTGCTTGGGCCGGGTATGTGGGTGTGTGTGTTGGACTAGATGACCTACAAGGTCCCTTCCAACTCTGTTAATCTATATCTTTGAGCTAAGTTGATCAGTTGCACGATTTCTACAGCAAGGACCCTTACATCCAACACAACAGATTCGTAATGTTGCTTAGCATGCTTTGGGTGATGGGTGTTGCCCCCCACCCCACCATGCTGCAGTATGCCCAGTTTTGGTTTACGTGGGTCAAATGGCAGAGTATTGGACATAAACCGAGGAGGGCAGGCCTGTCTCTGAATCAGGGATGAATTCAACTGACCTTTGCTACCGGTTCACAAACATGAGCACCTCCGTGCATGCGCAGAGCCTCAAAATAACGTCCGGGTGGGTGGGCGGAGCCTGCTACCGAGCACGCCTGCAAAGGTAAGTAGAATAGGGGGGGGGGGAATTCTCTGTGCCATGCAATTTAGATTAGCTAGAAAACAGGAAATCCGACAATTCCAGCTAATATAAATCAAGCGTCACAGCTGATCGTCGGAGAAAACGGTTCACCAAACCGGTAGAATTTCATCCCTGATCTGAATGTTAGCGATACTATTTCCCGAGAGGATCTGCCGAGAAAGACATTACCTGAAAAACAGACAAGCCATTATAAAAAAAAACAAAAAACCTACACCCTTCATTATCCAACAATCACCTTGTTCTTTTGTGGAATGACAACAGAAGAGTTAATACTTTCAAAGTTGGGGGTGGGGGGAAGGAAAGGCCTGGGCTTCCTTTGCTGTAGCTTTTGGGCTCTGTTTGGGGTCTACTGTATCGGAGATGCTTGTGGCAGATTATCTGGGCCAAAAGATGTAAAAGTGATGTGAAAGAACAAGACCTCTAAAAGAGGAGAGGCTGTCATGATTTAACACAGCTTAAATTAGGCGTTCAATTGTTGGGTTGAATTTGGGGCTTTCAAAAAGAAGACATGATTTCATCTTTGACCATCAAGACTCAGATCAAGGAGGCTGAGGAGGAGGAGAAGGAAGAGGAGGAGGAGGAGGAAGAGAAGCAGAAGGAAGAGGAACAAGAAAAGCAGAAGAAGGAAGAGAAGAAAAAAGGAGGAGCAGAAGGAAGAGGAAAAGGAAGCAGAAGGAGGAGAAAGACGTGGAAGAGGAGAAGCAGAAGAAGGATGAGGAAGAGGAGGACGAGGATGAGGAGGAAGAAAAGCAGAAGGAGGAGGAAGAGGAGGAGCAACCCTCTTAGCTTAACTTAAAATTGCACCTAGGAAGGCATGGAGTTGTTGGTTCCTATCATAAAAACCTATCGAAAGCAATGGGCTGCTACAGTGAATGAGGTATACTGAAGACTTTCTCACTTTAAAGAAATGGCTTTCTTTCTTTCTTTCTTTCTTTCTTTCTTTCTTTCTTCCTTCCTTCCCCTTTGCAAGCCCTAGTGTTGCGCACCGCAGTGTTTCACTTGTGTCGGTCGGCATGTACACATAGGTGCATGCTTGTGTGTGAATACACATACATAGACATTCGGTGTACTGCATCATACATATAAATACACACACGCACACACACGCATGCACTCACACAGGCACACACATATAAATACATCTGGAAGAAATTCTCAGCCCCACCTGGAGTCACCGGGAGGTGGTAACCATGAGCGAGCAGACGGATCTTCGTAACAGATTCCCCCAAAAATGTCTTTTGATCTACCCGGCTTCGGGATGCAGATAACGTGAGACCGATTACTTGTGTGCGTGGAGGGGTGTTTAACACGGGGGGGGGGGGGGAAGGGGAGGCAGAGGGAAGGGTTGATGGCAAATGCTTCTTGCCTATCATAGAAGGAAGATGCTAAATCTCTAAAGATCGGGCGAGGCCCAGCCCCACCCTTGGCAAACGCCGGTCCAATCAAAGTGCATAAATACTTTTTTTGAGACTTTCAATATTGTCAGATCATTTCGAAGGGGGGGGGGGTACAGTACGGTGATGCGGGAAGGGATGGGGGGGATAAAAAAAAAGGGGGGGGAATAATGCTGTAGAGTGCAGGGGGGGGGAAAGACCTTTTCTTCCACACGAGGTCCGATCACAGTGCACACCTGACCACACGTCCAGATGCCGACGAGATGAGTCGTGGTTGTTTGGTTTCAGTTATGGGGGGAGGGAGGGAAAGAAAGACTCTCCGTAAAAAGGAATAATTATAATAATAATAATAATAAAAGTTTTTCTTCTTTAAAAAAAATCCAAAGTGCATAGTGAGAACAGAAGAAACCTCCTCGTTTCCCGGTGAGACGGCAACGGCGGCCCGACCGTAGCATCTTCCCGCGGATGCGCCGGGCGACGTCCTATTTCTCCTTCGTGACCGTTAACACCCACTCCTACCGCCCCCCCCTCTCAAAAAAAAATAGGTACGGAGACGTCCGTCAGCCCGGTAAACACACTTTGCCAGCAAACAGAAGTCCCACTATCGTAAAGAAAATAGATAGAACAAAGAGTACGTAAGACGAGCCAACCACGGTGTTGTTTGGAAGTTTATACGGTTGGCCTCCCACTTCGTTGATGTAAAATCCTATGGGGAATATTAAGGCTGCCATACAGAAAAGGATCACTGGAGGGAGGAAGGGAGGAGAGGGAGGGAAGGAGGAGAGAAGTGAGAGAGAGAGGGAGGAAGAGAGAGGGAGGGAGGGTAGAAGGGACAGAGGGAGGGAGGGGAAGAGAGAGGGATGGAGGGAGGGGGAGAGAGAGGGATGGAGGGAGGGGGAGAGAGAGGGATGGAGGGAGGGGGAGAGGAAGGGAGGAAGGGGGAGAAAGGGGGGAAGGATAGAGGGAGAGGGAGGGAGAGTAGGAGGGACGGAGGGAGGGGAGAGTGAGGAGAGAGCGAGGGACGGAGGGGGAAGAGGGAGGAGGAGAAAGAGAGAGAGAGAGGAAGAGAGAGGGAGGGGGGTAGAAGGGATAGAGGGAGGGAGGGATAGAGGGAGGGAGTGGGAGAGAGAGGGATGGAGGGAGTGGGAGAGAGAGGGATGGAGGGAGTGGGAGAGAGAGGGATGGAGGGAGGGGGAGAGAGAGGGATGGAGGGAGGGGGAGAGAGAGGGATGGAGGGAGGGGGAGAGGAAGGGAGGAAGGGGGAGAAAGGGGGGAAGGATAGAGGGAGAGGGAGGGAGAGTAGGAGGGACGGAGGGAGGGGAGAGTGAGGAGAGAGCGAGGGACGGAGGGGGAAGAGGGAGGAGGAGAAAGAGAGAGAGGGGAAGAGAGAGGGAGGGGGGTAGAAGGGATAGAGGGAGGGAGGGATAGAGGGAGGGAGTGGGAGAGAGAGGGATGGAGGGAGTGGGAGAGAGAGGGATGGAGGGAGGGGGAGAGAGGGATGGAGGGAGGAGGAGAGAGGGAGGAGAGGCGAGGGACGAAGAGGAGGGAGATAGAAAGGGATGGAGGGAGGGGGAGAGAGGGAGGGGAGAGCGAGGGATGGAGGGAGGGGGGAGAGAGAAAGGGCGGGAGGGAGAGAGAGAGAGAAAAATCAGATTAGTGGAAAAAATTGTGCCCATGGCTGAAATTTCAGGTAGTCCTTGACTTACAATCATTCATTCAGCGACAGTTTGAAGTTGCAATGGCAGTGGAAAAAGTGACTCACAACAGCTTTTCACACTTACAACCATTGCGGCATCCCCATGGTTATGTGATCAAAATTCGGACCCTTGGATATAAATTCTGACTCGTATTTATGACGGGCGTAGTGTCCCGGAATCGTGAGATCCCCTTTTTACAACCTTATGACCAGCAAAGTCAATGCGGGGGGGGGGGGGGGGGAGGCCAGGTTCACGTCACAACCGTGTGGCTAACTAATAAATGCAGCAAGAAAAGGTTGTGAAATGGGGCACTTCACAACTGTCTTGCTTAGCAACAGAAATGTTGGTCTCTATCGTGGTTATAAATCGAGGACTACCTGCATTTGTTTTAAAACATTTTCTTTCACAGTTAACGGCCACATTAGCAACTCTTCCAATGTCAGGACTTCAGTTCCCAGAACTGACTTGTTTAGCAACAGAAATTCTAGTCCTCACTCTGGCCATAAACCAAGGACTATCTATATCTCCTCATCCAACTCTAAAAGCAAACAAACTTTGCTTTCATGGGGTGTCAAACAGCCGCTAGAGGGCGTTTAGAGATCGCTGTTAGCCTTCAGGACATAACTCTGCCAACCCAGAGATGTCCAGTTGGGGATTATGGGAGTTGGGAATCCAGCATTTGAAGGGGGAACATGGGCCAAGGGAAAGCAGCAGTCGGAGACTGCAAATGAAGCATGAATGCTTCAAATGAAGTCGGGAACAATCATGATAAAGAAAAGCTCGTCATGCTTGAAATGGTCACCTGTGCTAGTAGTTGCAATCCAGGGAAGAGGGATGATGACTAAGATAGCAACTAAGATAGCATGCCATGGGCGAATAGGCGACAATATAAATTTAATAATAAATAAATAAATACAATTCTAACCCTCCCTGTTTGAGTTCTCCACCATTTTGTCCAGGTAGCCCTGTTGTGTATTGCTATAGGAAAGTTTACTCAATTAACAATCATGATAAAGAAAAGTTCGTCATGCTTGAAATGGCCACCTGTGGTAGTAGGGGCAATCCAGGGAAGAGGGATGATGACTAAGATAGCAACTAAGATAGCATGCCTTGAGTCGCCATGGGCGAATAGGCGGCAATATAAATTTAATAATAAATAAATAAATACAATTCTACCCCCCCCCCCCCGTTTGAGTTCTCCACCATATTGTCCAGGTAGCCCTGTTGTGTATTGCTATAGGAAAGTTACTCAATTAATAATCATGATAAAGAAAAGTTCGTCATGCTTGAAATGGTCACCTGTGCTAGTAGGGGCAATCCAGGGAAGAGGGATGATATCCAAACACAGGGATGGCTAAGATAGCAACTAAGATAGCATGCCTTGAGTCGCCATGGGCGAACAGGTGGCAATATAAATTGAATAATAAATAAATAAAATAAAATAAAGCCACTAGTCCTGTCACTGGGGAGCAGCCTGGGCATCTCCGCAGGCTTTTGGGAGAAAGAGAAAGGGCTGAGGATTTCTGAAAGGTCTCTGTGGACTTTTTGGAAAGCCAAGAAGATCTTGGGATGGAGGGGCCGATTTCCCCCAAGCGCAGCCTGCCCTCTTTGGCCTGATGAGTGGGGAAGGAACTTACTTCCAGTGAAGGCTATCCAGCGTGCGTACTTCGTCGCTTCCCGTCGCCAGTGAGAAGCCACCAGCAAGCCGCAGGTGACAGTCAGTGAAATGATTCCCATGATGATAAAAAATAACGTCGTGATCCACTCCGGAGGCAGCCGTGGCGGAATGCAGGTCCTGTCACGTCCATGGATGGTTTGACACTGTCGCACAAGGCCAACGGTGAGAGCACCTGGAATGACACACAAACACACACACAGAGAGAGGTAGACGACACGGGCATTAATTAACATACGTTCTGGAAGCAAGGGACTATTAACGGGCCTATCTCGATTTGGCTTCCTCCATCTTCTGGACAGGGTGGATCTGATTTAAATCGAGTCGATTTGAATCGCCTTTTCAAATCATGATCACTAGTAAAAAGGCTGGCTTTAAATCAACTCGATTTAAATCAGTTTTTTTTTTCAAAAATAGTATTTATTACCTTTCCCAACATTTAAATGACAAGACACAAATTTAGACTTGTAACAGCTTTTCCGTATCGGTATCCATATTTTTCATAACAATCCTGTTTACAAAAAAATCTATTTCTATATCATTATCCTAAGTTTATACCCTTATTTAGATACTCTGCACATTTATACATTTACCCTTTAGGTCTTAAGTTAAGTTTACTCTCAAACCAGGAATGCCATTTATTCGAAATTTGATAGTGCTCAGTTTCTTCCCTCTCCTTCATTTTCATAGACAGTCTATCCATTTCTGCACATTTATAGATTTTCCTGCTTATAATCGGGTCTGGGGGGAGATATCTGTTTGTTTCCAATTCTGTGCTATTATAATTCTACTTGTAGTTAATATGTGTAATATTATGTATCGTAACTTTTTCTCCATTTTCCCATCAAAGATTCCCAGAAGGAACAATTCCGGCTTCAGCTCTTATCTTTTGCTCAGTTATCTCTTCCAGCCATTTCCTCATCTTACGCCAATATTTTCCAACTTCAGGGCGGTTCCACCACATGTGGTAGAACGTTCCCTGTTTATGCCTGCATCTCTAACACTTCGGCAATCGGTCTGGAAACACCTTAGCCATTCTGGCTGGTGGTAGATGCCACCGGTAGAACATTCTGTAGAGGTTCTCCTTATAAGCAGCTGACATTGTTAGCTTGTAGTTTCTCTCCCATAATTTATCCCACAATTTTTAAAAAGCAACGGTCCCGCAGCGCCTCCTTTTCTGACCCACTGTTGACTCACCGACAGCCCCATTTGCTTTAATGGTACAGCTGGTGATGCGGCGGTGACACAAATGAGGGACATGGCGGGGCAGCAGGTGAGTGGATGCCCGCTAACAGGCGCTGCCATGATGGATCTGAAATAGCTATAGCACTTCAACTTATATACCGCTTTCACAGTGCTTTACAGCCCTCTCTAAGCGGTTTACAGAGTCAGCACATTGCCCCCAACAATCTGGGTCCTTATTTTACCCACCTCGGAAGGATGGAAGGCTGAGTCAACCTTGAGTCTAGTGAGATTTGAACTGCTGGCAGCCAGTGAACAGAAATAGCCTGCTGTACTCTAACCACTGCACCACTGTGGCTCTTTACAGGTGACAGGTGCTCTGGAGACTAAAACATACAAAGAACAGATGCAGGAACTGGGTATGTCTAGTTTAAGGGAAAAGAAGAACTAAGGGAGACATGATAGCAGTCTTCCAATATCTCAGGGGCTGCCACCAAGAAGAGGGAGTCAAACTATTGTCCAAGGCACCTGAGGACAGGACAGGAAGCAATGGGTGGAAACCAATCAAGAAGAGAAGCAACTTAGAATTGGGGAGAAATTTCCTGACAGTGAGAACAATTAATCAGTAGAACAGAAGTTGCCTCCAGAAGCTGTGAATGCCCCAACACTGGAAGTCTTTAAGAAGATGTTGGATAGCCATCTGTCTGAAATGGTATAGGGTTTCCTGCCTAGGCAGGGGGTTGGACTAGAAGACCTCCAAGGTCCCTTCCAACTCTGGTGTTGTATATTGTACATTGTAATATTATATTTATAAGCTGCTTAGAAGGTTTCACTTTCATTTTTACCGCTTGCCCTAGCTCCTTAGAGCCTGGTAGTACAGATGCATTTCTCTTCAAACAATCATGGAGTTTGTAGTATACATAGATTTGCAAAACAAGAGGATAAAGGAGTATCCGTGTGTGCTGGTCGGGTCAGTTTAAGGACAAAGAGCTTCTTAGCTTAAGCCGCCGAAGCCGAACTGGCTTCATCTTAAGCAGTAGTAAGGTATTAGCCATGGTATTTGTGGAGCACGTAAATATTTAAATAGCTTGGAAAGAGAGAGAGAGAGAGAGAGGCTTCCTGGAATTACTTTGGAGTGGAAAGAGGGTTGAGCTTGCTGCTCTGAGGTTTTCCAGAAAGGAAACTATTTCAGCTCCCCAAAGCAAAGACATGGACACAAGAGACACTGGCTGGGGTTTGTTTGGCAAAGGACCAAGTTGGGGAGAAGGCCAAAAAGTCCTTAAGGCTTTGTCCTCCCAAGTCGGAGGAAAGGAGAACTTTCTGACTCGTCTCCATGGCCAAGCTGGTCCGAAATGGTTTCCTTCTACTGGGTTGGTGCTAGGAACATCTGCTCGGCATCAGAACCCAGAGAAGGAGAAGGAGAAGGAGAAGGAGAAGAAGAAGAAGAGGAAGAGGAGGAGGAGGAGGAGGAAGAAGGAGAAGAAAAAGAAAGAAGAGGACCACCAAATAAACAGGAAGGAAGAAGAGTCCTGGGAAAGCTGATGGACCCACCTTAGCAATAGCAATAGCAGTAGACTTATATACCGCTTCATAGGCCTTTCAGGCCTCTCTAAGCGGTTTACAGAGAGTCAGCATATCGCCCCCAACAATCTGGGTCCTCATTTTACCCACCTCGGAAGGATGGAAGGCTGAGTCAACCCTGAGCCGGTGAGATTTGAACCGCTGACCTGCTGATCTAGCAGTAGCCTGCAGTGCTGCTTTTAACCACTGCGCCACCTTGGCTCTTAACCTTCTTCAGCCTGGAGACCTACCAACTGAGCTCATCTTTTGATGGTTGAAATTGTCCCTCTGGCACAAATATAAAAGGAGACCATCAAAGGTTTTCAGGACTCCCCCCCCCCACACCTTACATCCCAGTTTAGTTTACAACATCTAGACTCTTATCCAATTTTTAACCACCACCAACCTTCAGCCTAGGTGTTCTGACCGAGGCTTCCTGAGAGCATGAAGCAAACTCTTTATCCCGATAAAAAACTCTTTTTATTAATTGACTGTGAATTCTTCCCATTCACATCCAGCAAAGTCTTTCAAGGGAGGATTTACAGTCACAGACCTTCTCTGGCTTGGAGTCTCGGAGAGTCACAAACCAATTAAGTGAACTAATTGCCTCCTGCAAACTCCACTCCCCTTTCGCTCTTTTATTTCCTCTGGGAGGGGCCATTCATCGTCCACCTGTGGCCTCACTCCCAAGTCAACCCTTGTTCTTTAGCTGTTCCCTTCGTCTGGCAACTCTGTGCCTGTGCACACTGGGAACAGGCTCCAGCTGTTCCTCTGCCTCACTGATGTCTGACTCTGAAGGCAGCTGATAACTGGCATACGGCTCTGGGCCCCTCTCTGCCTCCGACACAGAGCCCTCGTCAGAGCCTTCCCCAGACTCCAGGACTGGCCCATCTTCCTCTGCAACCTCCTCCCTGCTGGTGGACCACAACACCAGGGATGTCCAACCTCACCCACTTTTAAGACCTGTGGACTTCAACAAAGCCATGCATAGTTAAGAGAACAGCCAAAGAAAGAATCTGAAGTTGAATTATGAACAAATGACAAAAGTGTTAATTGCTAAAATGTACGCGCTTTTCTTGAAATTTGAAACAGAAGAAGTGAAGAAGGAAGACGAGCATATGTCTTGCTCACTTGCCAGGGACAACAAATATTTATTTTGTTCCTAGACAGCATTAGACAACACAACACTGGAAAACAAAGTAGCCATAACAATTTAAACAGCACAGCACAAACGAATACAAACAGCTAGTATTATGAAATATTAAAGCTAAGTAGATTAAAGAGAGATAGATTTTCTCTCTCTCTCTCTCCCCGTTTCTCTCTCTCCTGCCCTCCCACCCTCTTTCTCTCCCTCCCTCTCTCCCCCTCAGCTTCTCTCTCCTCTCCTCCCTCCCTCTCTTCATCCCTCTCTCCATCCCTCCCTTTCTCCTTCCTCTCTGTCTCTGTTCCTCTCTCCATCGTTCTCTCTCTCTCTCCCTCTCTCTCTCTCTCCACACATACACAAACACACCCATTAGTATTAATAGATGTACAGTAACAAATATATCTTTTTTTAAAAAAAGAACCCTCCTGTTGATCGAAAGCGAACCAAACTGTGCATCTTCAGAGAGAATTCCCTTCCCTAGCAGCCTTGGGTCTCCTCCTCAAATTAACCTACCAAACAGAATTCAATTAGCAGCCGTGTTCCACGTTGGTATGCACATTTAAGGAAGCGCATTAAAATTTAAATTCGATGGAACTGAACACACAGAGAGACCCCCCACAAAAAACACATACCCATTAACATTTTTTAAAGCCCCTTTCGGATTTTTTTAAAAAGCGAGATTTTAAAATAAAGATTTCTCTCCGGCTGCTTTTAATACAAGGAAATCCAAAGCTGTGATGACTTGTATGCCTTTGGTTTGGGGTGGGGGTGGGGTTACACCAGGGGTGCATCTTCAGAGTAAAGAGACTGGCAGCCGCTGAAAGGGAATGCTTGTGCAAACACAATGGAGACTTTGTTCAGCCCTGGCGTACCACAACGGAGGACCTGGTTCAAGTTGGAGGGTGCTTTCACCCAGCATAGAAAGTTTAATTCAGTGCCAGCCCCGTTGCCTTCATGGCCAAATCGTTTTCGACATGTGTTGCACAGTACTGAAGAGAGCTGAGCGAGACATGGAGGGTTCGGCAACATCTAGAACTTTTGCCTTGGAACTGCAAAAGCCTGTAAGTGGGGCACACACATATGTGCACAGGCACAGGTGTGTCAAGGAAATCCAGAGAGCTTGGACTAGGGCAAGAACCTACAAACTAGGCAACTTTTAAGACTGGGTGGACTTCCAACTCCCAGAATTGCCCAGCCAGCTACGGGGAACATGAATTATCCTCCTGTGGTGGTTGACTTTGGAGTAAGGTCACAGGTGGAAGGTGAATGGCCCCTCCCATAGGAAATAGAAGAGGAGCGAAAGGGGCTTTTGCGGAAACAATTCGTTCGTTCAGATTCGTTCCAGGAGTGTGAAGATTTGTCTGTGAATCTCAGAGACTCTGTGCCCAAGTCTTTCCTTGTACAGCACCTCATTTGGAAAATATTGACTTGTCAGCTTTCCAAACTAGATATGGTCTTTGGTCATAAATATAAATCTCAGTATTCTTCCTTCCCTCCCTCTTTCACTCTCAATATTCTTCCTTCCTTCCCTCTTTCACTCTCAATATTCTTCCTTCCTTCTTTCACTCTCAATATTCTTCCTTCCCTCTTTCACTTTCAATATTCTTCCTTCTTTCACTCTCAATATTCTTCCTTCTTTCACTCTCAATATTCTTCCTTCCCTCCCTCTTTCACTCTCAATATTCTTCCTTCCCTCCCTCTTTCACTTTCAATATTCTTCCTTCCCTCCCTCTTTCACTCAATATTCTTCCTTCCTTCTTTCATTCTTTCACTCTTAATATTCTTCCTTCCTTCCCTCTTTCCCCCTCAATTCTTCCTTCCTTTTCCATCTTTCCCTCTCAATATTCTTCCTTCCTTCTCTCCCTCTCAATATTCTTCCTTCCTTCTCTCCCTCTCAATATTCTTCCTTCCTTCCCTCTTTCCCTCTCAATATTCTTCCTTCCTTCTTTTCCCGCAAGAGAAACACCAAAGTTCTCAGCAACTTCCATTCAGCCGGCTTTGGCGAGAACAGGTGTTGTCTGCGTATAAATAGCGGCTTGCTCATTCTCATGCATACCTGCGTGCAGAGATACACACACACCCTGCCGGGCCCGTCAGAGTCAGGAGGGGGGGGGGGGAAGGAAACATCAAAGCTTGGTTTGAAAAACAAGGTTTGTTGTGCTCTGAAAATTACAGCGTAGCTCTAAAGACCTATCCCGAAACAAGAGGGAGTTTTTAATCTCAGTTATCATCAGCAAGGGTGTGTGTGTGTGTGTGTGTGTGTCTGTGTTTTGTGTAAAGCAGCACTCGTATCAAGAATAAATCTGATGGAACCTGCCAGGTGTGCATTCCCAGAGGGCTCTTTTGCGAAGAGAAAAGCTAGCCAGGTTTTAATGTAGCTGGGTTTTGACGGACAAGAGAGGTTAAATGGAGACTTATTATTGAGCATACGAGGAGAACGTGACCCAACAGAGGTAAGCATAGAGAGAGACAGTCCTCGGCTTACAACAATTTGCTTAGCGACCGTTCGAAGTTTACAACAGCACTGAAAAATATGACGCGGGGGCCACTTTTCAGGCTGATGACCATTCTCCTGTGGCAACGTAATTTGCATTTGAGTGCCTGACAACATATTCATATTTACAGTATATCACAGAAGTGAGTACACCCCCCCTCACATTTTGCAAATATTGACTATATTTTTTCAGAGTATAAGACGCACCTTCCCCCCCCTCCAAAAAAAGAGGGTAAAAGTCTGGGTGCGTCTTATACACTGAATACAGCATTTGGGGGGGGGAACCCTGCCCCCTTCACAAAAATGGATGTGCAGAGGGTTTGGGAGGCCTGTAAAGTGCTCCTGGGGGCTGGGAAGGGCAAAAATGAGTGAAAAACAGGCAGTTTTTTTGCTCATTTTTGCCCCACCAGCCCCCCAGGAGCACTCTACAAGCCTCCTAAAGGCTATTCATGCCTATTTTTTGATCGTTTTTGCCCCAACCCCCAGGAGCATTTTGCTGGTCTCTCAAACTCTCTTCATGCCCCGTTTTTCACAAAAAAACGAGATGTGCAGAAAGTTTGGGAATCCTGCAGAGTACAAAAACTTTCTTAAAAAAATTATCTCTTCAAAATCTTAGTGCGTCTTATACTCCGGTGCATCTTATACTCCGAAAAATAAGGTAAGTATATTTTTTCATGCGACAACACTGAAGAAATGACACTTGGCTACAATGTAAAGTAGTACATATACAGCTTGTATACCAGTGTAGATGTGCTGCCCCCTCAAAATAAGTACACCCCTATCACTTAGGGGTGCACTCACTTTTGTTGCCCGAAGTCTAGACATTAATGGCTGTGTGTTGCGTCATTTTCGAGGGGACAGCAGATTTACACTGTTATACAAGCTGTATACTCACTACTTTACATTGTAGCCAAGTGTCATTTCTTCAGTTTTGTCACATAAAAGATATACTTAAATATTTACAAAATGTGAGGGGGGTGTGTACACACTTTTGTGATATACTGTATGACACAGTGCCCCACCCCAAGTCCTGTGATCCCCTTTTGCAACCTTCTGACAAGCAAAGTCAGATTCACTTAACAAACGTGTCACTAAGTCAGTGTTTCTCAACCTTGGCAACTTGAAGATGTCCGGACTTCAACTCCCAGAATTCCCCAGCCAGCATTCGCTGGCTGGGGAATTCTGGGAGTTGAAGTCCGGACATCTTCAAGTTGCCAAGGTTGAGAAACACTGCACTAAGTTAACTACAATGATTCACATAACAACAGTGGCAAGGAAAGTCATCAAATGGGACAAAACAACTATCTTAGCAACAGAAACTTGGGGGTCAACCGTGGTCGTAAGTCGAGGATTACCTGTACATGAAGATAGGACTCCTCGAAATTACGACGGACCCCAAAAAGAGACTAGATCTGAAGTTCTGAATGTCTGGTTCTTCTGCAGCCAACATGGCCTTATTTTGGGCATTTGGCTCATATTTTTGGCTATCTGCAGCGTCCCGCAGTCACATAACCACATGGGGGGGGCACTGGATTATGGGTATCGGCTCCTTCGGCACCCAAGGAAAAAAAGGTTCCCCATCACTGCCCAAGAACGCTCCAAACAGCATGCAAATTTTCACATTTCTACACGGAGATCCCTGTTGCTCTATTTCCGAAAACAGCTAAATTAAAGCATTTAAAAAATACAAGCGCGCCAACGCATAATTGCCAAGATTGAGCTAATTCGAGAGCAAATGTCAGCTTACGGATTGAAAGCTATTAAGCAATATTGGGAGTTGGAATGGAAAATTTACCGGGTGCAATTTGGGGGTCTCAATGCAGCTCTCTGCCACTTCCATTTGCTCGTAAACGAAAGCTTTTCTATTATAATAAAAAAGTCATCTGTTGCTAATATTTTCTCTGGCTGAATTTGGTGGGTTTTTTTTCCCCCCTTCCATGAATTAATTTTAGCAGAACAGCAAATTACTGGAGGCAAATTGGTACCAACAAGAATTGCTAGCACGGCTGTTTGGAGGGGTTAGAAAGAGCTTAGAAAGGGGGGAGGGGGGAGTTTGCAAAAGGTGAGTGTGTCACCCCTATATTGGCCCCTGTCATAAATTATATGGACAGAAAAGACATACAGGAAGTCCTCAGCTTACAACCGTTCCTTTAATGACCTTTCAGAGTTTCAACGGGGCTGATTTTATGGTTGGCTAGAGAAAGGAAACTTATATAAAAGAAAGTCAGAAGAAGATATAGAACCCAGGCGGTGCACTGTTAAATGAAAAAGGGGGAGAAGTAGGGGAAAACAGAATATATATATATATATATATATATATAGATAGATAGATAGATAGATAGATAGATAGATAGATAGATAGATAGATAGATAGATAGAGATATAGAGATATAGATATAGATATAGATAGATAGATAGATAGATAGATAGATAGATAGATAGATAGATAGATAGATAGATAGATAGATAGATAGATAGATAGATTTTACAACCCCCGGTATGCCCAAATATGGGAGGAAGATCACTACTTCCATTCTCTGTCCTTCGGCTCGTCACAAGAGACCATCCAGACAGAAACCCAATATTTTTTTACTGTTGCCTTTTTGTTACATTTGTTATATTTGTGCTGATAAATAGTCTCTAGTCTCCCTTTATTTATTTATCAGCACAAATATAACATACACACACACACACACACACACACACACACTAGAGATATATAAAGGGGGGGGGAATATAGTTAGGATAGATTAGCGAAGGTAAGGGAACAAGAAATGATACCAATTGTATTTGGGTTTACTGAAATACCGTCCCGTGGAAACATAAACTTGAAAGAGACACCTATAATAATAGAAAAGAGAGAGAGAGAGGAGGAGAGAATGAAAGGAAGATGGGGGAAAGAAGAAAGGGGTAAGGAGAGGAGGATGGAAGGGAGAGGTAGAGAAGGACAGAGGGTAGGTAGGGGGAGAGGAAGTGTAGGAGTAGGAGAAAGGTAAGGGAAGAAGGAAGGGGAAGGAGAGGAGGAAGGAAGGAAGTAGAGAAGGAAGGGAGGGAAAGGAAAGGGAAAGGAGAGGATGGTGGGAGAGAAAGAGAAGGAGAGAAGGTTGGAAGGGGAAGAGTAGGAGTAGGAGAAAGGTAAGGGAAGAAGGAAGGGGAAGGAGGAGGAAGGGAGGGAAAAAAGAAAGGGAAAGGAGAGGATGGTGGAAGAGAGAGAAAGAGAAGGAGAGAGGGTGGGAAGGGGAAGAGGAACAGTAGGAGTAGGGGAGAGGTAAGGGAAGAAGGAAGGGGAAGGAGAGGAGGAAGGAGGAAAGTAGAGGAGGGAGGGAGAAAAGGAAGGAAAAATAAGGTGGTGTTACAACAGAGGAAGGGATGGTAAACAAAGCAACGCAAGCTCTATATGTATATTATAACCTATAAAATGGAATAATAAATGTATAAGAATGATAATTGTAAAGAAGAAAAATAATTATGTGAATGTATACTTAAAATGGTACGAAAGAGAATAAACAAATCAACGGCGCTGAAAAAAGTGACCCGTGGGCGTTTTTCACACTCATGACCATTGCCGCATCCCCATGGTCACGGGATTTACATTCGGGTGCTTGACAACTGACTCACATTTATGACGATTGTTGGGTGTGTCTCGTGGTCATGCAATCCCCTTTTGCGACCATCTGACAAGCAAAGTCCAAGGGGAAGCAATAGCAATAGTTAGGCTTATATACCGCTTCATAGGGCTTTCAGCCCTCTCTAAGCGCTTTACAGAGTCAGCATATTGCCCCCAACAACAATCCGGGTCCTCATTTTACCCACCTCGGAAGGATGGAAGGCTGAGTCAACCCTGAGCCTGGTGGGATTTGAACAGCCAAACTGCTGAACTGCAGTGCTGCATTTAACCACTGCGCCACCTCGGCTAGATGCCCCCATCAACGGGCTTACTAATTTTAACCATTGCAGGGATTTCACTTAACAAGCGTGGCCAAAAAGTCGTAAAAAGGGGCGAAGCTCATTGAACCAAATTCTCACTTAGCAACATAAATTCTGGCCTCAATTGTGGTCGTACGTTGAGGACTACCTGCCTTCGTTGGCAACAGAGATAAGCATGCTGGGAATCTGAAGATGTGTTGTGGCCGGCCAGCATCCAGTGGAGCTGGCCGCAGACTCGGACAGTGAGGAGGTTGGGGAGGAAGATGAGCCAGTCCTGGAGTCTGGAGAAGGCTCGGACGAGGGCTCTGTGTCGGAGGCAGAGAGGGGGCCAGAGCCGTATGCCAGTTATCAGCTGCCTTCAGAGTCAGACATCAGTGAGGCAGAGGAACAGCTGGAGCCTGTTCCCAGTGTGCCCATGCGCAGAGTTGCCAGACGAAGGGAAGAGCTAAAGAACAGGGGTCGACTTTGGAGTAAGGCCAAAGATGGACGATGAATGGCGCCTCCCAGAGGAAATAAAAGAGGAACGAAAGGGGAGTGTAGTTTGCAGGAGACAATTAGTTCACTTCATTGGTTTGTGACTCTCCGAGACTCCTTGCCAAGTTTTGCAGATATCAGCCTGGCAGCTCTCCAAGCCAGAGAAGGTCTGTGACGGTAAATCCTCCCTTGAAAGGCTTTGCTGGATGTGAAGGAGCAGAATTCACAGTCAAACTCCTGTCGGGACCAGGAGTTTTCTTCATGCTCTTGGGAAGCCCCGGTCAGAACAAGATGTTATTTTGGTGGTCCTCTTCAGAATCCCCTCCTGCTGTCATAGCTGGGGGGGAAACACGGGAGAACAAAAAATATCTGAGCCAGATAAAGTCTCATTGAGAGCAACAGAGAAATGACATGCGTCCTGGATATGCTCCATGGCATATGTGAAAAGGATGCTTTTCCTTGTGTGGATGTACCCAGAAAATCACCACTAAAAAGCCAATGTTTCTTTGACCTTGGAAGACATAACCAACCATACCCTTCCTTTTCTACACCTAGTTGTTGAGAAGATCACTCAGTTCCTTGCCTCAATTTCCTACAGAACGCCTACAAACTGCTATAAAAAAACCCAAAACTCTGATTCTAGTTTACAGGCAATACTTAAAATCATTAGGGAGGCGGTGGCTCAGTGGCTAAGATGCTCAGCTTGGCAGCTTTTTAAGACTTCTGGGCCTTAAATTTACAACTTTTAAGCCATGCCAACTGGGGAATTCTGGGAGTTGAAGTTCCACAAGTCTTAAAAGTTGCCATTGTTTGGGGAGCCGCGTTTTAGACTGATAGAGGACATTGCAGAATTCACACACGAGTCTGACAAATTGTTCTTTTTTAGATTTAGGCTGCAGGCGGTTTGTCGTTCTTTTTTTATTTTTAATCTACATGACTTGCTCGTTATTACAAAAGGGTTCCACATATGTTTTGAAAGAGGCCTACTAAGTCTAGGTTCAAAATCATTGTGCTCTCTGTGAGTGTAGCTGCTTTCAATCAACAATTCTTATTCCTTCCTATGATCAAGACACTTGAGTGTGGATAGGCCTCTGTTACTAATTACCTACAGGTAAGGTTAAGTGGGACACACAGGGTCGCGGTGGCTCAATGGCTAAAATGCTGAGCTTATCAATCAGAAAGGTCGGCAGTTCGAATCCCTAGCGCCGTGTAATGGAGTGAGTTCCCGTTATTTGTCCCAGCTTCTGCCAACCTAGAAGTTCGAAAGCATGTTAAAAAATGCAAGTAGAAAAATAGGGACCACCTTTGGTGGGAAGGAAACAGCGTTCCGTGCGCCTTCGGCATTGAGTCATGCCGGCCACATGACTATGGAGACGTCTTCGGACAGCGCTGGCTCTTCGGCTTTGAAACGGAGATGAGCACCGCCCCCTGGAGTAGGGAACAACTAGCACATATGTGCGAGAGGAACCTTTTACCTTACTTAAAATCATTGTTATCCTGTTTGGATATGATTGGTGTTCTTTGCAACCAGATGCATGAGAGGGAAAACGAGAGGAGGGGTCCTTGGTGCTCTCTGAGCTTGGTTGTTTTCTTGAAGACGTTTCATTACCCAAATAGGTAACATCATCAGTGCTAGCCTCCGTTATGGGTACCACAAAAGGAGAGGATTCAGAAGTTGGTGTAGCAAAGACTGGTTGGCTGGCACTGCCTGTAATATGTGACTATTTCCATCTTATATTTATTTTTATCTGTCGTCAAACTCCTTCCAAAACAATTAAGATTATAGGAGACGCTTCTGCCATTTCTTCACGTCCTGGGGCTAATAGTTTTTCTCTTCTGGCCCAGAGCCTGATCTTCCTTCTGATCTTCTAACTTGCTCGATCTTCTAAACTTGCTCGTCACAGCTTCTCTTTTTAGTAATGCAGGAATGGCTGCTGCTAGTTCCTTGGCTGCAAGTTATTAATCTATCTATCTGTAAATTTTCCTCTTCATGTCTGTGAGCTGAAGACCACCTGGAGAGAGAGAGAGAGAGAGAAAGATCAAAGCAAAACTTTTAGGAAAATAATTGTTTCCTCAGATGCCAGCAGGGGCCTGCACAAATGAGTGAATTGCCCTGAAAATGTACGTGGGGAGACATTAAGCACAAAACTGTTTCCTTTTAGACGAATGTCCACATGGGGCCCCGTGGAAGCTGTTTAGCGATCTCCAGGGATAATCCCTTATTTAACTATGACAATAATCTGGTCTTGGAAATTACATGAATGGGACTGTTGCCAGATCTGAAATTAAGATAAGGCACCCGTTTGGAGGTAATAATGGGGAAGCACTCCTGGTGGCTTGCAGAAGAGAACAACTGGATGTCCTTCAAGTACCAGATATTTATCTACAGAGACTATGGTCAACCTCAATGAAATCGCACGGATATAAATTTGCAAATCAGCGGGCGAGGGCCACCAACGCTCCACATGGAATGACACCAAAGGGAACTGAAATACATAAGAAAGCGTGACACAGTAGTAACAAAAAAGTGACATCAAAAGAGCTCACCTGTCCTTTCGGAGATGTCAGGTGTTGGTTGCCATGCAGGGTTGAAGTATCCTGGTGAAGTTGGGAGATTCCACAGAAGAGGAAAGATTTTTCAGGTGGCCTTTTCTTCAGTCAACACAAAAGCTGCCCGTTTTCATGGACATCAGCCAGAGATCTTCTATTTTTGACTCCGCTATTATATCGTTCAGGCGTGAAAGATCTGGTCTAATTAAACTAATTTATGGCTAATCGTGCAGATGGACAGGAGTCCTCCCAGCTAATGGTTAGCATCTGTTTGGAGTTAAGATAAGGGTCAACGGAATTGAAGGGAAGAAAACTTAAGTTTGGTTGTGGCTACGGAAGGATTCTAGGCTGATCCCTCTTTTGACTCTGCCCACAATATCAGAGATAAATCCTCCCCATCATAATTTATGCACGCATAATAAATCAAACACACTGAATACATTACGTCAATTAAGCCATTCCATTCTGATCTTCTGTCCCTTTATTGGGTTCCTTCAAGGTGGTGGTGAATCTTAGTGATCACACAAATTAAGTCTTTCTCCAAGATGATCTAAACTGGGCATTTAGGTCCCCAATGATGCCCTAATCCCAACAGCAATTGATTGCTAATTATATACAAGTTTCTATATTTAATATAGAATAAGTGTAATAAGAAGGGACGCGGTGGCTCGGTGGCTAAGACGCTGATCTTGTCGATCAGAAAGGTCGGCAGTTCAGCAGTTCGAATCCCTAGTGCCGCATAACAGAGTGAGCTCCCGTTACTTGTCCCAGCTTTTGCCAACCTAGCAGTTTGAAAACCTGTAAAAATGCAAGTAGAAAAATAGAGATCACAGTACTCTTTGCACCTTGGGCAATCTAGTCTTGCCGTTCCAGCTCATTCTATTCTAAATGAATAAGATATAGCACAACACTGGTGTTGGGCAAGGAACAGATTTAGTCCCTTGACCAGTGAGAGAGATAATTTATCTAATATAAACTGAAAAGTGTCAACGGTCTCCTATAGAAGGGTTAAGACCAATTCTATTGCCCAAGGTATCGAAGTTACAGATGGATGTTGCTGACTTAATTGTATGGCACCCACGTTTATTTTATCACCAGGGTTAATTTCCCTTCATTTATATTGCCGCCAAGAAACTAAGAATTAAGTCCTAATCAACACAGCGCTAGTTAATTAAAAGCTCGAGTCTTGCCTTCAAGGAATGCCAGCGCAGGACGGGAATACACGCTCCACTGCTGAAAATTTTGCAGCTTGCCACAAAGAGGTCAACGCGAAGAAAATCAACAGGAGAAAACACAAGAACCTGCTGCGCAGCCCACCCACACAGCGTGGAAGAATTTGAGGAGGAACGAGAAGGAAGTCAAACGTAGAAGATTGACCTGTATTCTTTCTCGGGCCAAAATTTTAAAACAAAACATTGCTTGGATTACAGACAGTCCTCGCCTCGTGACCACAATCGAGCCCAGAATTTCTGTCGCTAGAGCGAGAAGTAAGTTTTGCTCCATTGGACTACCTTGCTTGCCACCGTTGTTAAGGGAATGATTGCAATTGTTAAGTTAGCAACGGGGTTGTTAAGCAAATCTGGCTTCCCGGTAGAATTTGCTGGTCAGAAGGTCGCAAAAGGGGGGGTCACCTGACCCCTGGACACTGCAACGGTCATAAATACGAGTCAGTTGCCAAGCAGCCAAATTTTGTTATGTATTTATTCATTTCTTATTAAGATATTGGACATAGTGCAACTATTCTGGCATTATCTCCGCCATACATACTAAAGTATAAAACAGATAAAATACAAATGACACTGTCTTCTTACATGGCATTACTAGATTTATAGACGCAGACAGACAGACAGACAGACACACACCCTAACCCCTCAATATACTCATTTATATTTTCATATATCACATATATTACATCACATTCCGAATTCACAGATCCTAATTATTTCTTGTTTCAACTTCCGGCAAGCGGCCAAATTTTGATCATGTGATATGGGGGGGGGGATGCTGTAATGATCATGTGAAAAATGGTTGTCAGTCACTATTTTCAGGGGTGTTGTAACTTTGAACAGTCACTATATGAACTGTCGTACACCGAGGACTACCTGCGGTCCAATACATAGGAGTGAATCAACGAGCTATGGAGGCATTTGGGGATTCCTCACATTTCTTATGCAGCTAAGATGAGGAAGATTCAATTGGCCTCCTACTGGCACATTCCCTGCCCCAGACCCAGCTAAGTGATTTATAGCCGGGCCTGAAAAGCATTTCCAGGTCTTCTCGGCTTGGAACGAGCAATTGCTTTGCACCTTCTGCCAGCAACGCAACTACACAATGCCTGCCAGAGAGATGACATATCGTTCCTCCTATGAGTTGTGCAATTGAGGCTGTCCTGCCCTGCTCCTCACCCCGTAAATCAATGCATAGGATATATTCTTTGCACAAAACAGTCAGATCACTTTGATGGAGGGGAGGAGGAGGAAGAGGGGAGGGAAGAGGGGAAGAAGGGGGGAGGAGGAGGGGGGAGGGGGGAAAGGTGGAAGGAGGGGGAGAGGAAGGAGGCAGAGGAAGGGGGGAAAGGAAGAGGGGAAAGAGGGGGGAGGAAGAGGGGAAAGAAAAGATGGGGAGGAAGAGGGAGAAAGGAAAAGGGGAGGGAGGAGAAAGAAGAGGGAGAGAAGGGGAAAGAAGAGTGGAAAGAGGAGGAGGAGGGGGAAGAAGAGTGGTGAGGAGGAGAAAGTGGGGACAGGGGGGAGAGGAGGAAGGGGGGGAGGAGGAAGATGGGAGGGAAAAGGAAGGGAGGAGGAAGAGGGGAAAGAGTAGTTGTAAATGCTCCAACACTGGAATTTTGTTTAAAAAGCGACTGGATAACCATTTGTCTGAAGTGGTGTAGGGTTTCCTGAGTAAGCAGGGGGTTGGACTAGAAGACCTCCAAGGTCCCTTCCAACTCTGTTATTCTAAGTTCAAAGTTAAGTTGAGGAGGAGGGAGAAGAAGAGCAGGGAGGAGGAAGAGGGGAAGATGGGGGAGAGGAGGAGGAAGAGAGGGGGAGAGAAGCCACTAATGAAATAAGGGCAATAAGGCATGACATTAACTGCGCTTATTTCTGTTATTACCACAACTGAGCCCCAAATTCTGTTGTTAAATGAGACATTGGTTAAGTGAGTTTTGTCCCACTTTACGACTTTTCTTGCGCCCACTTCTAAAGTGAGTTACTGCAGTGGTTAATAATCTGAATCTGGTTTCCCCATTGATTTTGCTTGTCAGAAGGGGATCAAATGATCCCGGGACATTGTAACCGACATAAATATAAATCAGTTGCCAAGGGTCAGAAGTTTGATTACGTAACCATGGAGATGCTGCAGCAGTCATTAAGTGTAAAAAAAAAAAAGATCGTAAGTCACTTTTTCCAGTGATGTAGCAATTTTGAATGGTCACTAAACAGAATAACTGTCTGATTAACCTCAGGGGCTCCCTTGCTATTAATTGTTTTGCTCTGCAGTTCCATCATCAACAATATAAAATCAAGACTATAATATCTGCACTTTTTAAAATATATACAACTACAATACTCTTTTTGCTTTCATGACACTTTTCACAACAGGGGAGCTGTTGGGTTTTCTGACGGCATTTATTCCCGGCCCTTAAGAAGGATAAAATCATACCGAAGGAGCAAAATATATAACTGGAACAAGCATCAAAACATTTCCCATGATTGCAACAATCCATTCCATCAAAAACAAACCTCTAGGGGTTTCTTCCCCCCCCCCCCGCCCACCCTCTTTTAACAATGTGCATAAAGAGGCGGCAAAGAAATTTTAAGCCTCCCTCACTACTCGCTTCTAGCAACCTCGGATAATGCTGAGGTTGCAGAATTTCCAGGCAAGGCAACAACTTCTTGGCACCTGGAATCTTATCCTACATTCCTCCGAATCACGGAAAACTCACCCGAGATATTCTCAAACAGATGCAGAAATAAAATCTATACCTATCAAGATATATATATATATATATATGGCCGGCTGGACCAATCGCAAGATCTACCAAGAAGACTTGGGAACCCACCAGCCAAAAATAATAATAAAATCAAAATAAATAATAAGTTATTAAAAGCCACTTTGGGCTAACCCAGAAGACAATGACAGAAGATTAAGACAATCTTACAAATTGTCAATCACACAGAGAGGGAGGGAGGGATATCAAGACAGAGCAATTATGTTGCAGATGAGTTTAAAAGGGAACAAAACCAAAACAAACAATGCAACTGAGTAACTTTTACTAATTCATCCCTGCAAAAATTAATTTTTGCTGCTTAATTTTTGCACGGGGATGCTTAATTTTTGCACCGGGATGAGCCATGAAATAAGTAGTCTCCAAGGCAAATCGGAAGACAAACAACACAGAGATAAATATATACAGTATTAGAATTACACTCAACCTTGCTGTATATAAATAAACTCTATTGCAGGGGTGTCAAACTCAAGGCATGGCCCATGGGGTGCTTAGATCTGGTCCGGGGGGGGGGGGGAGAGACGGGGAGACCCATCCTAGAAACAGCAAAGGACCAGCCCATGGTGCCTCTGCCAGCGAACACTCCTGCTCTATTGCATGTCAACTTTATTAATGTCTTGTTATTAGTTGCAAAGTCATGTCTTACTCATTACAGCCCCATGGACAATGTTTCTCCAGGCCTTCCTGTCCTCTACCATCCTCTGGAGTCCTTTGAAGCTCACACCGACTGCTTTGGTGACTCCATCCAGCCACCTCCTTCTCTGTCGTCCCCTTCTTCTTTTGCCCTCCATCGTTCCCAGCATGAGGCTCTTCTCCAGGGAGTCCTTCTTCCTTCTCATTAGGTGGCCAAAGTCTTTGAGTTTCCTCTTCAGGATCTGGACTTCTCAAGAGCAGTCAGGGTTGACCTCCTCTAGGACTGACTGGTTGGATTGCCTTGCAGTCCTTCTTCTTTTGCCCTCCATCATTCCCAGCATGAGGCTCTTCTCCAGGGAGTCTTTCTTCCTTCTCATCAGGTGGCCAAAGTCTTTGAGTTTCCTCTTCAGGATCTGGCCTTCTAAAGAGCAGCCAGGGTGGATCTCCTCTAGGACTGACCGGTTGGAAGGCCTTGCAGTCCTTCTTCTTTTGCCCTCCATCATTCCCAGCATGAGGCTCTTCTCCAGGGAGTCCTTCTTCCTTCTTATCAGATGGCCAAAGTCTTTGAGTTTCCTCTTCAGGATCTGGCCTTCTCAAGAGCAGTCAGGGTTGATCTCCTCTAGGACTGACCGGTTGGATGGCCTCGCAGTCCAAAGGACTCGCAGGAGTCTTGCTATGCATATGCATAATGTCTCCTGCATTAATAAAGTCTATGCTGGTTGATTGTTCCCTCTGGCACTGGAATTTAAATCCTTATTTCAAGGAAACTCATTACGCACACACCATTTATATTTGCTACAAACACACCCACCAATCAAAGTCCTGCAGGCATCCAAGTCTCTTCTCTCAGCGGCTATTATCACATTTGCAAAACAAACGGCGCTGCCGTTTGAATTGTATTGCACAGGAATATAAATCAATTCCTTGAGCGGCCTCTCCCATGGCACATACAAAGCCTCAGTACAATGAAGACAGTAAGCCCTCCTTTCCCCCGAGAAGCACGGGGTACACGCGTGCTCCAAGAACGACCAACGACGGACAAAACCAAGGTTGGTTATTTCTAACCCAGCCTTTTCAAAACCCACTCTTTTATATTCCAGAAAGGGGGGGGGGGAGAGAGTGAGAGAGAGAAGTGTTTCTCTAAAGCTGGCAAATTTATCAGCATGGCAGGTTGGGGAACTCTGGGAGCTGGTCCACACATCTTAAAAGTTGCCAAGTTGGAGAAACACCGATATAGAACAATTCGATTAAATTCAATCTCCGGCCCAAATTTACTCTCTACCCTCTGCATTTTCTTTTGGTGTGCAAGAAAACTTCATCTGCTCCTCATTCTTCTGCTAGGCTTGCTGCCACCCCCTCAACCCAAAGCAAAAAAGGGGCTTTGGAAGGCTGCAAAATGAGGACTAAAGAAAGGAGAAGATTTATTGCTCTTACTTTTAGCGACGTTAATTCCAAGTCATTTTCCCCCACATTGTTCGCTCCTTTTTTTTCTCCTTCCCAACTAGCTGGAATGTACTTTGCTGACCGAGCACAACTTGTTCTTTTCACCTGAGGTGAACCAAGCTCACAAACTCCTTCCCTTGTTTTTTTTTTAAAGTTAGATATTTATAAACACAATTCATGTGCCCCAAAGGTCACAAGGCCTTCTTATTGGCAGCTTCTCCACCAAGATGAGGCTTAGCCTGATTAATGAAGAATAAAGTGATGCTTTAAAGTTTGGTTTATGGATGGGTGTACGCTATGATTCGAACCCGTCGATGCTAGGCAAATAAACCACATCAAAACTAACCAGAGTTCAAACAAAGTTTCATTACATTTTGCAAATGCAGCTATTATGTGAACAATAAACACATGAGGTCCGTGCCAATTTCCTAAAATAATTCTGCTTTTCCATTTGCCTGCAAGTTGGACTAGGCATTCATTTCTCAAGCTTATAAACAAGATGGTTCTTTCGAAACAATGAACATTGCGCAGAAGGGAAAAACAGAAGTAAATTAGTACACAATTCTTTCAGTAATGTTACCTGTGTATCACCATGCACAAGATATACTTTACTTCTTATGAAAACTAGCTTCCCAAAGGATTTTCCTTTAGAACAAGAGCATCCGTCAACATTAGATTTGTGCTGAAGGTCACTGAAGGTGGCATTTAATTTCATGGTACGAAATGCAATGACAATAAAGTGAACTACCTAGACTAAAAGTAGATGGGAATTTATTTATATCCCTCCTTTATTTTTTTTACAAATAACTCAAGACAACGGACGTATTCAACAACATACCTTCCTCCTCCTATTTTCCCTACAACCACCACCCTATGAGGATGAGTTGGGCTGAGAGGGTGGGGGGAAACTGGCCCAAAGTCACCCAGCCAGCTTTCATGGCTAAGGTGAGATAAGAACGCAAGTCTCCCAATTTTTTTGCCGGGCTGTCTTAAGCACTAGACCAAACCATCTCTCTTCCAAAGCTCCTTCCAAAACTGCATTTAACAGACTGAAAATCTAAGGTGCAGGAGGTAAGGATATAGGACAGAGGTCCCCAAGCTTGTCAACTTTAAGACTTGTGGACTTCTATTCTATTCTGTAATTCTGACTTCTATTCTATTCTATTAATTCAGACTTTTAACAATGGTCACCAAACCCTGAAGCCCAACAGATACCAGCCACCAAAACTAGAACAAGGGTGTCCAAACGTGGCAACTTTAAGACTTGTGGACTTCAACTCCCAAAATACCCCCAGGCAGAATAGTATACTAACTGATTAAGAAATTCTGGGAGTTGAAATCCACAGGTCTTAAAAGTTGCCACAGTTGGCCACCGGTGGCCCACACCATCATAAAGAGGATTTTAGGGCAGGTTTAGACAACTCAACACCCTTTTCCTTACAGCAGCCAAGGAGAAACTCACTCTTACAAAACAAAAGGCAATAATCCTGGCAATAGTCACCATTGAGCCCCAAGCATCCCATACGAAGCAGCCTTCTGCCATTGAACCCAGAGGTGGCATTTAACATACCCCCCCCCCCAATCTTCTGGCTTCTCTTCCACAACTTTTTTTAACTGGGATTATTTATCCAGGTTAATCCTCAGTTTCCTTTCCCCCCACAAAAAAAGAAAGGCAATATAAACTAGACACAAGAAGAGTTTTTTCCAGAATGCCATCACTCAGCTAAACAAATAATTCCCTCAATATTGTCAAACCATTCACTAAGGCTGTATTACTATTACTAATAGTCTTCTCATCGGTCCTATCACACATCTCCTCCCATTTAGGACTGCAGGACTGTAACTTTGTGGCTTGTATCCTTACAATTTATATTGATTGATTGCTAGTGTGATTTGATTGCTTATTTGTACCCTATGACCATCATTAAGCGTTGTACCTTATGATTCTTGATGAATGTTATCTTGTCTTTTTATGTACACTGAGAGCATCTGCACCAAAGACAAATTCCTTGTGTGCCCAGCCACACTTGGCCAATAAAGAATTCAATTCAATTCAATTCAAATGCTCTTCCATCCCATCCCAAACAAGAACAATTGGGGACTCAACTCACAAAGCAACTATGCAACTGGGAAGAAAAATCCTAGCAGGGCTGGACTACTGTTCCACCTTCTCCTCCTCCATCTCCTCTTCTCTCTCTCTAGCCCCCCCCCCGCCCCGAATCCACCTTTGTCCCCCCACAAAGGGCCTCCCCGGGCCCCAATATTCCCTGCAGCCCAAATCTTTAAAAGCCGCCAGTCTCTCCACTGCCTCGAACCCCATTATTTCCCCTTCCCCCAAGCTTTGGGGGATTTGGGGGGGGCTTGTCACCCCCCCATGCGTGTCCTTGGAGAGTGGGGGGGGGTTAAAGGCTGCGGCATAGCCAGGGGCGGCAGATCCCCCCTCATCGACCGTCCCTTCCTCCCCGAGAAAGGCTTTCTCCCTCCCTCCCACCCCCGCCCTTGCCCAGCCCCCGCGACCCCCGTCCCCGCCGACCCACCCGCGGACTCGCCGGTGTTGATCCAGTCCGGGTTGGCCAGGCTGGCGATGGCGAAGATATCGGCGGCCAGAAAGAGGCATCCTGAGATGATGGTCAATTTGTCCATGTCCTCCGGCTCCGGCCACGGCCCGGTTTCCCACAGGCGGGGCCCGGGCCGGGGGCTCCTCACAGCCGCGGCTCCATGGCTCGGCGCGGCCTCCGACCCCCTCGCGCCGTCGCCTGGCCTGGCCTGGCCTGGCCTGACCGGGGCCGCCGCCGCCCCCTTCGTCCCTCACCGCCGTCCTCAGGTAGCCGCTGCGCAGGGGCGGCCCCTCCCCGCCGCCGCCGGGCCCCCGACTCGGGACGGCGCCGGAAGCAAAACCCAAGCGGGCGCCGCCGCGGTCGCGTCACCCGGAAGCGAAAGCGAGGAGGGGGGTCTCTCTCGCTCTCTCTGGCGCGCGCGCGCGCCCTCCCCTCGCAGTGGGCACCAGACGGGGCGGGGCTTCTGGAGGAGACGGCGACGCCTTCGAGCGTCGCCAGGACAGCTTGGGTGGGCGGGGCTTTGAGGGAGGGCGTACGGCTGAAACGGGGCGGGGCTTCGGAAATGGAGGGAAAAAAAGGTGCCTCGTGCTGGTTTTTTTTTGGCGCCATTGGAGGGAAGAGGTCGAAGCCGACTTTCTTTCCTTCTTGGTTGTGAGGGATGGGGGGAAAAACACCTCATGGTAACTGACAGAGGGAGGAGAAAGCCAAGCCTTCCCCATGTTATTTTTACTTTTATGTATTTAAAAAATAAAATAGCTAGCCCTTGTTATTTATTGATTCCCCTAGCTCAAAGGACTTTTGGAGGCATTAAATAATGGAACCTCCCCCCCGCACCAGAAAAAATAAGATATAATTGCACAGAATAAAAGCGTTTGACTAGAGGACCTCCAAGTGACAATTCTTCTCTGACCTTGCTATTTAAATCCTGATAGCCATTTTAGCAGATTTCTTGGCTAGGTAGCATTATTCCGTCACTCATATATCATATGTCACGCATGGTCTTGGCACTTACCAACAGAAGTTGGGAAACACAATTACCAAAAATTATACAACCTGGCTTCATCCCTCCTGGGGCAATTGGCTTAGAAGAGGATAATTTTTTTGGATTTCTATATCCAATTCTCCCCCCTTTTAAAAAAAATTTCAAACTTGTTTTCTTCTTCTTACTTCTTTACTATGCAAAGTAAATAGGGTTTCTATGAGCACATTTTAAAAAGGTTCTTGGATGCATGACTTCTAAAAAGCTATCACATTTGAAAAGTTTTTGTTTTACCAATGCTAAACAGCTCTTCCACAAACGACCCCCAAATCAAAATACAATTTATTTGCATCCAGTAGTATCAAATGTTTGACTGATAACTGGTTTGTTAGACTGCCAACTTTTAACAGTTCGAAAGCCACAGACTTGTAAAAAAAATCTATATCTTTCTATCATCTATCTATCACCTATCTATATCTATCATCTATCTATATCTATTTATCTATCATCTATCTATCATCTATATCTATCATCTATCTATATCTATTTATCATCTATCATCTATCTATCATCTATCTATATCTATCATCTATCTATATCTATCATCTATCTATATCTATTTATCATCTATCTATCATCTATCTATATCTATTTATCTATCATCTATCTATATCTATCATCTATCTCTATCTATCATCTATCTATATCTATCATCTTATATCTATTTATCATCTATCATCTATCTATCATCTATCTATATCTATCTATCATCTATCTATATCTATTTATCTATCTATCATCTATCTCTATCATCTATCTCTATCTATCTATCATCTATCTATATCTATCATCTATATCTATCATCTATCTATCATCTATCTATATCATCATCTATATCTATCTATCATCTATATCTATCATTTATCTATATCTATCTATCATCTATCTATATCTATTTATCTATCATCTATCATCTATCTCTATCTATCATCTATATCTATCTATCTATCTATCTATATCTATCTATCATCTATATTTATCATCTATCTATCATCTATCATCTATGTATCATCTATATCTATCTATCTATCATCTATATCTATCATCTATATCTATCTATCATCTATCTATATCTATCATCTATCTATATCTACCTATCTATCATCTATCTATCATCTATCTATCTATCATCCATATCTATCTTATCTTTCTATACCATAGCAACACCCCTTCCTTTCAAGGGTTATCTTGATAGGACAGGCCCATAACACTGCCACTACCCTAAACTAATTGCCATGTGTCATTTACACAGTGGATGGTCGATGGACTGTATTTTTAGACCCATCTGTGCAAATTACAGAGTCTCTGAGAAAGGAGTTCTTAACTCAGGCATTTATTCAAAACCCTTAAAAACAGCTCTTTAGGATATTATTTCCACAGCTTGCTCTGCAAAAAAATATATACAGTATTTCAGAGCCTCATTTTAGGAAAGAAATAAGGTTTGTGCACTGTTTGCAATGAAGGCTACCGTCATTCGTGATATTCAGTTAAGTTCTGCTACGGTATCTAAACTACATTGCCCCCCCATATAATAGTTCAGCGATGGGTGTGAGCCCATCAACCGAATGATCATTATTTTCACAATTCCACTTTTGCAACAATGCCAGATATTTCAGAAGCTTGTGAAGGCACCTTAAATCTTTCCAGTCCATTTTTAAAATTATCTTTATTCATCCTTGAAAATTCCAAAATCCATGGAATTCAAATAACATCAAGATTCTAAACTGTTGCTAGGCATCGCCGTCACCTTTGCCTACCACAGTGTTCTTCCTTAATGTGATATTTTCAGGTTGGTGGTCCTTTCCACTTTCCATGTAGTCTCCGTATATGTTGGGTTCCAGATAGATTCTGCTCAGGATTGATCACCATGGATCCCCAAAAGCCAACTTTTAGGAAAGAACTAACTTTCAAGACGTCGTCTTTCCTCATGCCTGCTATGAGTGGTTCTTCAGCTAGATTATCTGACAGCAAAAGGACATTTGACCAAGGGAGGCCATTTGACAGGAGGAGATCTTCTGACCGAAGGAGATCCTCCACCAGAGAGAGATCATTTGACAGAAGGCGATCATCTACCAGGAGGCCCTCTACAAGAGAACCGCATTTCAGGAGGAGATCATCAGCTGACCGAGGGAGGACATTTGACAGGAGGAAATCTTCTGACCGAAGGAGATCCTCCGCCAGAGAAAGCTCATCTGACAGAAGGCGATCATCTACCAGGAGGCCCTCTACAAGAGAACCACATTTCAGGAGGAAGTCATCAGCTGACCAAGGAAGGCCATTTGACAGATGGAGTCCTTCTGACAGAAGGAGATCCTCTGCCAGGAGGCCCTCTACAAGAGAACCATATTTCAGGAGGAGATCATCAGCTGACCGAGGGAGGCCATTTGACAGGAGGAAATCTTCTGACAGAAGGAGATCCTCCGCCAGAGAGAGCCCATCTGACAGAAGGAGATCCTCGGCCAGGAGGCCCTCTACAAGAGAACCACATTTCAGGAGGACGTCATCAGCTGACGGAGGGAGGACATTTGACCGGAGGAAATCTTCTGAGAGAAGGCGTTCCTCCGCCAGAGAGACACCTTTTGAAAGAAGAAAGTCATCTCTAAAGTGGCAATATTTCAGAAGGAGGTCATCAACCAGACCGATCTTCAGAAGATGGTCTGACGTATCATCAGGTATCATTATTGCTAAATTCCTTCTCACTTGCTCTTCTTCCTTTCTCTTTCCATCAATGCGGTCAATAATTTGATATGAATTCTTGCAACCGACCTTTCAAGTTTTTGGGGTCAACAAATGCTGCTCATTGTGCAGAGATGTTGATATCACCATTACCTTCCTGCATGTACTTACACGATGAATGACGTCTGGCCAATTCTTTCTTTAAGCAGTAATTGTTATTGATCGATGGGCATCTTGGCTGGCATCCAATGAAGTACACATTTGATTCAACTTCAAATTTCTCACAAGGAGGCAGCCACTGATGCTCAGAGCCGAGGTGGCGCAGTGGTTAAATGCAGCACTGCAGGCTACTGCTAGATCAGCAGTTCAGCGGTTCAAATCTCACCGGCTCAGGGTTGACTCAGCCTTCCATCCTTCCGAGGTGGGTAAAATGAGGACCCAGACTGTGGGGGCGATATGCTGACTCTGTAAACCGCTTAGAGAGGGCTGAAAGCCCTATGAAGCGGTATATAAGTCTCCTGCTATTAGTAACAAATAGCTTTTCAAAGTAGGACTTCCTAAGGACTATATGGTATACCGCTAAAGTTTGCTAATGAAAGAGCAAATGCCATTAGACATCCTCAGGTTTTGGGACTGTCTTTTTGGTTGGATCTCATCTTTGCCAACTTCTCCATGTGTTTCTTTATTTCCTTTACTTTTCTCTTGCTAAGATTTGGCTTAAGCAAAAAAAACCAAAAAAACAAAACAAAACAAAAAAAACAACCCACCAAGCGTAGAGCATGCTCTTTGGATTATGATGACCGTCTTGTATACTTCGGGTCAGGATTTACAAGCTTTGTAAACTTACTAGTATTCTCATTCTCTGCAGATGAGGAAAGCTTTTTTTCTGACTTAGAAGATTATGAGAGTGACTGGGATTCAGGTAAGCACATATTTCTAACTTCGCATCCAACACATCTAGGGGAAATTTGTTGTTCAGTTGGCTAAAGAAGATTTTGCTAATTCAACATTTTCCAAAGGTGTTGGCTCACAATTTTAAAGTCATTACCAGAACCAGGAAAAAATGTGGTAATTGGTAGGGAAGCCATAGTTCAGCACACTTAAGAACGTCAGATTAGGGGAAACAGCTCTAACGTATCATGGATTGGGTTGCTTCAAAATTTCAGACTGTAGAAAAATTGAGCCAATGGGCTCCGGTGGTTAGAATCAGACTTTTGCTCGAGGAAGGCAGGTTTAACACGGTGTTTTGAGTTCAGAATGCAATGTTTGGTTCAAATAAACCAATGTTGGCTTTACACAACACTCTTTTAATATAATCCAGAGTTTTCAGCCGTTTGCACAATATGAAAATCTATATTTATGGCTCAGAACAAATCCTGCCAATTATGCTAGTCAAGAAAGCAAGATCTAAAGTTGACTTGAGAACAGGATAAAAATGCAGGCCATTTTGTACAAGGCAGGCCAGAGGAATTGTGTTATCTTAAGAAACTGGGTGTGATGGAATTCTACACTGATGAGTAAGCAAAGCTCAGCTTTTTGAAGATTCCCTGCATTTGTCATTTAGATGGGTCTTCGGACATGGGGGATTCGGAACATACTTTGAGCACAACGATCAAGACAAACATTCAGATGGACCAGGAAGGTCTTGGTATCATTCTTATTCAGAATGGGCCTTATCTCCAGATTTCTGGCCTGGTAGAGAAAGGCGCCTCTGCCAGAGATGGCAAACTCCAAACAGGTGAGATGAAACCACAAAACCAATTTGAGACTATGCATTTACAACAATGTAAATGGATTTAAGTTCCCAGGAGTAAAAAAACAAAACAAAACCCCACCATAAACTGCAGTTAAACTCTGTCACTATCCAGGAGAGATTACAGGTAGTCCTTGACTTACGACCACAATTGAACCCAATATGCTAAGCGAGACATTTGTTATGCGAGCTTTGTCCCATTTTTACAATCCTTCTTGCCAGTTGTGAAGTGAATCGTTGCAGTTGTTAAGTTAGTAATGCGGTGCTTAAGTAAATCTGGCTTCCCCATTGACTTTGCTTGTTGGAAGGTCGCAAATGGGGACCACATGGCCTTGGGACACTGCAACCATCATAAATGAGTTGCCAAGCATCAAGTGTGAAAAATGGCCCTGAGTCGTTTTTTTCAGTGTCGTCGTAACTTCAAATGGTCCCTAAACAAACTGCTGTAAGTTGAGGACTACCTGTATTATTGTGCCTCTTTCACTACCTCCGTAGAGGTTGTCAACCAAACCTTTGGTGGATCATATTTGGTTAGAATGGCTTCCGGTCTTCCATCAGCATTGCTCCTGGCTTCTACTGCCACTTCATCTCCTGAACCTCCTCAATAGATACATGAAAGGGGAAGAGACCACTTAAGCAGACTCGGGCTGTGAGGAGGTTGGGGAGGAAGATGGGCCAGTCCTGGAATCTGGGGAAGGCTCTGATGAGGGCTCTGTGTCGGAGGCAGAGAGGGGGCCAGAGCCGTATGCCAGTATTCAGCTGCCCACGGAGTCAGACATTAGTGGGGCAGACAAACAGCTAGAGCCTCTTCCCATTGTGCACATGCGCAGAGTTGCCAGACAAAGGGAACAGCTAAAGGAACAAGGGTCGACTAGGGGAATGGCCCCTCCCATAAGGAATAAAAAAGGAACGAAAGGGGAGTGGAGTTTGCAGGAGACAATTAGTTTATTCCTGCATTCTTGCCAATATTGTCCAAGGGTATTTTTTTTCTATCAACTCAGTAGAACTGTCCATCACGACCTCAAGCAAACCTCCAACTACCCTTTTGACAATCCAAAGGATACACCAGCCTGATCCAAATGGAGCAAGAGTGGGAGCTGACCATGACCAATATTCCCCCCCACCTTCAGGTTATGTTGCATCTGTTGCCCAATGAAGACCATGTGTAACATGTGGCCTCCTACAAAAGCTGGACTCCTCGATAGGTGCTATAAGTACCATTTGATAAAAATCTGTGTTTGTCCTAGCAATGTTCAATCAATCAAACTGCCCAGAGTCGGGGAGATGGGTGGCATAGAAAACTAACCAACCAACCTCCTTGGTGAAGGACTACTTGATTTTTGAGCAATCCACATTTTGGGATGTTTTCTCTTTATTAACTTATTTTGCACACCTTCGCAAACACACACAACTATTTTATTGTTATGTTCAAAAGGTAAAGATAAAGGTTCCCCTCACACATGTCCTAGTTGTTCCCGACTCTGGGGGGTGGTGCTTATCTCAATTTCAAAGTCAAAGAGCCAGTGTTGTCCGAAGACTTCTCCATAGTCATGTGGCCAGCATGGCTAAAAGCCAAAAACGCACAGAACACTGTTACCTTCTCACCAAAGGTGGTTCCTATTTTTCTACTTGCATTTTTTTATATGCTTCCGAAATGCTAGGTTGGCAGAAGCTGGGACAAATAACAGGAGCTCATTCCATTACGCAGCGCTAGGGATTCGAACCGCCGAACTGCCAACCTTTCTGACTGACAAGCTCAGCGTCTTAGCCCCCGAGTCCCTTATTATGCTTATGTTACGCTTAATTGAAACAGATTTATTTTGAAGTGTACTTTTCAATTGCGTTTCTTAACCACTGATTGGCAGTGAAGAGTAATCCTGGGCCGATTCCGTTTTGGGTTTGTTTGTTTCAGGCGACATCATCCTCAAAATCGGACACGCCAACGTCTTAGGCTGGACCTTGCGAGAACTAAGGCAGCTCCTGCACACCGTTCCCATAGGGACCGTCCTGCAAATCCAGGTTTACAGGGATTTTATTAAAATCCCAAGCCGGTGGCAGGCTGCCCTCATGAGCATTCCTGAATTAAAAGGGCCTGCAATCGAGTAAGTTTTGTTATCTGTCCACATTTTTGAGAAACAAACACTAAAACGGTAGTGACTGTTCCTTGCTCAAACTGACCCTTCTCTACATTTCAGCAGAGAGAGTGACGCCAGCGAAGAAAATTGGACGAGCAGCGAAGACTTGGAGAACGAGAGCGAAGAGATGTTTGAAGAGAGCGAGAGCGATAGTGAGGAAAGCTACCAGGAACCAGAGCGCGTGAGAGCTTTGTCAGTGGGCAGTGCTCGTAGTGCCCGTAGCGGCCATAGCATCCATAGCGGCCATAGCATCCGTAGCATCCATAGCGGCCATAGCATCCGTAGTATCCATAGCGGCCATAGCATCCGTAGTATCCATAGCGCCAATAGCATCCGTAGTATCCATAGCGCCCATAGCATCCATAGCGCCCATAGTATCCGTAGTATCCATAGCGTCCACAGTGTCCGTAGTATCCGTAGCAACCAAAACGTCAAAACTCTGCACTCGCTTTCCATCAAGCCTCGAATGAAGCATCAACCCAAGTGGATCTCCAAAGACTGGCACATTTTCGAGAAGAAAACCTATACCTTTACGGTGGGCTCCGACATCGGTTGCGACATTATGATCCACAAGGACTTTGAAACGGAAAGGGAGGCGGATATGTCAACCTTATACTTATCTTCATCCTCGCCGTACTGGACTATGCCCAAACACAAAGCCCCGCCCTCGTCCTCGTCCTCTTCCTCCGTGTCGGATGCGTTTTGGCTCGAAAACGTTTCTTACGAACTCGAGTAGAGAGGCGCCCTGAATGTATCTTTGCCCCTAGGGCTTAGATTTGGGGGGGTGGGTGGGAAGGGGTGCCACGTCGGATTTTCGCTTGCATCCCTTATCCCTGAACTGAAAACCGGTTTCCATCTGTGTGGAGATGTGAAAACCTGGGTTTTTTTGAAAGTAGACATGCTCTCCTGCGGAGGAAACCACCTTAGAAGGGAGGAAGAAATCTAGTTTTCTTATGGACAATTTCTGGAAGCCAGCCTCTGAAGGATCATGGAAAGAACTGCACTCAGCTGCCCTTCACTTTTAGAGGTAAGAATTTATTTCAAAATGACTGCATTGACTTAAATAAGTGCTGCCTCTTATGTGCTACGTAGAGAATTCTCTCTGAAATAGCTTAACACCAAAGCCGAAAGATTCAGAAGCTTTGTTCATACACCTTATTGCTAGAACTCACTTTCTTAAGTTTATTTATTTCTTTACAAGCCTTACAACCCAAGTTGCCCAACCAACGGTGTCAACTTCTGCGATTTAGTTTTCGAAGACAAACATGCCGGCCATTCCCTTGTTGTACGAGTTCTGCACTTTATTTGACGTTACGTAAATGGACATGGAAATCGGTTAAGCCAAAGCACAAACTCAAATCCGTTTGCTTTGGGGTTCGCCTTGCAGCCGTACCCTTGTCTTTGCTTTCTTACAACTCGTCAACAAAAGGAGTATTGGATAGATTTCCCCGAGCGGTCATCGACTTCTTCCCACTGACAAACTTCTTGGCCGCCTGAACAAAATAAAAGCAGGAGGTTTGGTTCGTAAACATATTGAACAATTAGCAAAGCCTGCTTCTTTCAAAATACACTCTTTTAAGTTTAAAGTCTCTTTTTAAATTACAGGTGTGTTGTGGCCCGCCAGCAGAGCTGGCAGCAGACTCGGACAGTGAGGAGGTTGGGGAGGAACATGGGCCAGTCCTGGAATCTGGGGAAGATTCTGATGAGGGCTCTGTGTCGGAGGCAGAGAGGGGGCCAGGGCCGTATGCCAGTTATCAGCTGCCTTCAGAGTGAGACATCAGTGGGGCAGACAAACAGCTGGAGCCTCTTCCCAGTGTGCGCATGCGCAGAGTTGCCAGACGAAGGGAACAGCTAAAGGAACAAGGGTCGACTAGGGGAATGGCCCCTCCCAGAGGGAATAAAAGAGGAGCGAAAGGGGAGTGGAGTTTGCAGGAGACAATTAGTTTATTCCTGCATTCTTGCCAAATATTGCGGTGTCTGAAAGATCTCGGCCTGGCCACTCTCCAAGCCTGATAAAGGTCAGTAATTGTGAACTATCTTGAAAGACTGTGGGAGAGGAAAGAACTTTGTTGGAGAGGAATTAAATTAATTAAAAGGGGTTTATCGGGACGAGGACTCGGCTTTGTGCTGCTGGGGAAGCCTAGGCCAGAACAGGATAGTCCTTGACTTACACTCACAAGCGTGAATAGAATTTCCTTTGCTAAGCAAGGCAGCTGTTAAACAAGTCACATTCAATTTGCAACCTTTTTTTTTTTTACCGTGGTAGGTAAGTAAACCACAGCAGCCGTTAAGTGAACCATGCAGCCATTAAGTGAATCTGGCTCCCCTCACCAACTCTGTCGGAGGCCAGCTGGGAAGGGTTGCAAATAGTCATCACATGACTCCAGCATATGTTGACCATTAAGTGCAAAGACTGCTCAAATCCCATTTTTTTTTCAGGGCGATTGTAACTTCGTTGTCAGCGAACGGTCGTAAGCCGAGGACTACTTGCAGAGAGTCAGTCTTCCTGACATAAAAGCGAACCGATGCCAGCTCATTTTCTATCCTCTTTTTCTATTAAAACAGGCCTCCAAAGAAAGTTAACACGGATGAAAACTAGACGCGAATGCAGAACGTGCCCGATTCCAAAGAATGGTGGTTTAATTTACGTTTACTTTGGAGTGTGCAAATTAACCACAGGCATCAGCCTAATATAGGCTGCACTATGGGATCTCAAACTTTGTCCCTCTGCACTGACGATGGGGTACCCGTGGATTCAGGATTCAGTCCCAGCTACGATTGTTCACCCTTTTCTGGAGGAAATCATTAAGACCCCAGAGGTGCCCCCCGATTCCTGCCTAGAGATAGAAAACCGGCCTAATTTGATTTCTTCATCTTATTATAACGAAGACTGGCAGGCGCCAGACTTACATTCACGACGTCAGCAGTGGTGACAGAGTCGATCTGTTCAACCACGTGGGCCGGAGAAGTGTACGTCCCCAACGCCAACGCCTGGCTACCAATTTCATTCAGCAAACCTTCGGAAGACTCCACGGACATAAAAAAAGCCGCCTTCATTTGCTGCCTGTCAAGAAAAGGGAGGGAAGGTAAGGACGGCAGCCTGCTCACCGTTCCTAAAAACGGCGTATCTTCACTGTAAAGCCAGGGATATTTCCAGCCTTGTCAACGTTAAGACCCGTGGACTTCAACTCCCAGAATTCCCCAGCCAGCATGGCTGGCTGGGGAATTCTGGAAGTTAAAGTCCACGGGTCTTAACGTTGATGAGGCTGGACACCCCTAATACAAAGCCACTGTATTTTTTTAAAAAATATAATATTTTTATTAATTACGTTTCTTAGCGCTTAATAAAAAACATCGTGTTGTCTGGGTATTTAATTTGCTAAACAACACTGATTATATTCTTAATCTCCACCCCCTTTTTTCCCCCCAACCACTGGTAAAGCTACTGGATTTTAATGAGATAAGGATTAGGACAATTCGCACAGAAAAGTGACAAAGACACCTGTTGATTTTTACAAGTCAGGGTAGGGGTGGGCTTCAAAAGGTTCCCAGCAATGGGTCAACCCACGTTGCTGGGTGGGCGTGGCCTAGTTGGCCTTCTGCACCATCGGGGGTGGGGTGGGGGGGTTGGGTTTGCCCTCTCCAGGTTCGAGAGGTTTTTCTCGAGCTTCTGGGGAAGGGCAAAAAACTGGTGGGTTTATAGTGGGAGGGGCAGAGCCAACCAGGGGTGGTATTTGGGGGTTTGCCGAACCGGGCAGAATCCTAACTAGAGGATCGCCTGAACCTGTGCGAATCCCCCAGCAGCCCATCCCTGGGTTTCTCTTACTAATGGCACAAAGAATTGGTGCCATCCATTAATTAACAAAAGCGTTTATTACCCAGTTTTGCTTTCGTTAAGCTTTTTAAGGCATTACTCCTACAATGCTGATGTTCTCAAAACTATGGTACAGTGGCTAGGTTAACTTGATCATGAGATAAATACTGAAAGAGTAGAAGAAAATGTGTGCTAAGGATAAAGCTGGAATATATTTCCCATTATTGTCACTTTGCTTTTCGACAAACATTTCCTTTGTATTGCAGTTGAATCCAAGGAGGTGGGTTACTCTATAAAGGCTGTCACTGTGGCATTAAGGAGATTCTCTAAGGAAAGCAACATGAGGAAAGTCATCTGAGAAATTTCACTTGTGCAATGGGGAACAAATATAAGTTTCAATGAAATATCTCCAAAAGAAAAATGCCATAATCATGCACTTTGTAAAATCATGTAATAAATATAGATGTACAAATAAATTTGTAAAATCAGAATAAATAGATTTTGGATAACAGTATTTTTGCTCCTTTTAAAAAAAACGATTCAACTGATTGCAAAAAGAACAAATTAACTGTTTGGCCACTCATGTCATTTACTCTGGACTGACAGAGCAAAAGAATCTCAAACAGACAATGTTCTCGAGACAGCAGGAAGTTCTGCATTTAATCAGGTGGGTGAAGTCGTTAAGGTGCCAGCCTAGAAACCAGGAGACTGTGAGTTCTAGTCCTGCCTTAGCCTGGGTGATTTGGGGCCAATCACACCAGGAGGCGGCCAGTTTGAGTCCCATCTTAGCCACGAAAGCTGCTGGCTGGGCGACTTTGGGCCAGTTCCTCACTCTCTCTCAGCCTAACCCACACCTCACCAGGTGGAAGGAGGAGGATTATATATGTTTACGTTGAATTACTTATGGATTAATAAAGGGATAAAACTCTAACAAATAAACAAATACATAATAAAGACCACGTGCTCTATCTCTGTTACAACCTTGCTTCTGAATAGCACTTTGTTGTTCATTTTGGATGACAAATTTCACACATACAGAAAGATGTGACTTTTTTTTTAATACTCTAGCTTAATAAAGTTTCAGCAGACACAAAGATTATATAGGAGCCGAGGTGGCGCAGTGGTTAGAGTGCAGTACTGCAGCCACTTCAGCTGACTGTTAGCTGCAGTTCGGCGGTTCAAATCACACCGGCTCAAGGTTGACTCAGCCTTCCATCCTTCCGAGGTGGGTAAAATGAGGACCCGGATTGTTCTTGGGGGCGATATGCTGACTCTGTAAACCGCTTAGAGAGGGCTGAAAGCCCTATGAAGCGGTATATAAGTCTAACTGCTATTGCTAACTGCTATTGCTATATTACACATAGCCATAGCTGATAGTTAAAAAAAAATGTAACGGAAAGAAGGAACCACAATATTTTTTGGAAAGTGAACAAATCACTGAATAACCAAACAATCTTGGGGGGACAGGGGGGGGGGGAGGACACTTACTTGGCTCTTTTCACTTCTTCCTCAGTAACTCCGCCCTCGGAAACTGCCTTCACTTGATTCAAAGCAGCTTTGATTACCTTGACACAACCGTTACATATAAAATATGTTACTTTTGGCTGCAGTAACTAGGAGGTACCCACCCCATCCTCACAGACCTCCATTTTCCCCCTTAACATCCCTCCCAATGGAGTTGCACATTTTTGGCACGCCCGTCCTGAGAAGGTACGTTGAGAGTGGAAGCAATTCACAGGCCCCAAGGAGATCTAGCATTACGCCAGCCCTGATAACTTACCTCCCTGGTGACTGAAGCTTGAGCGATGGTGTATATGCCAAAAAGTCCAGAATCAGAGTAATTCGCATTGAATGCTGTTACCTGCAACAGAAGGCTGCTTCAGTTAACGTATTCTAGCATATTTCCCCCCAGTATAACCTATTTTGAATACTGCAAACTGCTGGGCGTTCAGATGAAGCATTTGCTTACAAACTTAAGATTCTCACTTAATGAAACCTCGGCAAATTAATTTTATGTACTTTTAGTTGAGGAATCTCTTCCTTTTCCAAAGGAGAAAAGCCTGCTTCTTTTAGTTGGTACGCTAATCTTTGCGAGGAGTTTAGAAGATGCAGCTATTCCTGTAGGAGAGAAGAAGGAATGCTGCTTCTGATTGGCACTCAGGATTGCAAGGTATCTTAAAGGCTCGCTTAAAAAAAAAAAACCTTTAAAAACTGATGATCAATGAATGAAAGACCATACAATTCAAGATTGTATTGCAGCCAAGAAATTAAAAGACGCTTGCTCCTGGGAAAGAAAGCTAGGGCAAATCTAGACAGCAGACTAGAAAGCAGAGACATCACCCTGCCAGCAAAAGTGTGTATAGTCAAGGCTATGACTGTGAACGTTGGAACATAATATAACCTCCCAAAGACCGATTTGATCGCAGACTTGGCCTCCTCCGGATTCCATCTGCCAGCCAATGCCGGCTGGCGACCCCCCGGGGGAGAGCCTTCTCTGTTGCTGCTCCGGCCCTCTGGAACGAGCTCCCCGTGGAAATCCGGACCCTTACTACCCTCCCGGCCTTCCGTAAAGCTACCAAGTCCTGGCTGTTCCAGCAGGCTGGTGGCTGTTGAAGTATCCAGCCCCACTTCAATTGTGAATGTTGCTGTATTTTTAAATTGTTGTATTGTCTTGTATTGTCTTATTTATCCACTTTCCCTGTTTTATTGTAAGCTGCCTGGAGTCCTTCGGGAGTGGGCAGCATACAAAACCAATAAATGAAATGAAATGATGAAATGAAATATGGCCACCGTAAAGGGCTTGGAGGTAAAGGCCATCCATTTGAAAGGGCAAACAAACCAGGGAAGGCATGCTAGATGGACATTTTAAAAATCCCTTCCCCCAGTCTTAAAACGAGTGCCTTAAGGTCATAAACCAAGAAATCCATCAGAACTAGAGATGTAGTGGAGAATTTGTCCTCATTAGGCTAGAGAGCATCCTAAAAAGCAGAGACATCAGCTTGCCAACAAAAGTGCCTATAGTCAAGGCTCTGGTTTTCCCAGTTGCAATGGATGGCTGTGAAGGTTGGACCATAAGAAAGGTTGAGCGCCAAAGAATGGAGGCCTTTGAACTCTGGTGCTGGAGAAGACTCCTGCATTGAGTCCCTTGGACTGCAAGGCCATCCAACCGGTCAGTCCTAGAGGAGATCCACCCTGGCTGGCTGCTCTTGAGAAGGCCAGATCCTGAAGAGGAAACTCAAAGACTTTGGCCACCTAATGAGAAGGAAGAAGGACTCCCTGGAGAAGAGCCTCATGCTGGGAAAGGCTGAGGACAAAAGAAGAAGGGGACGACAGAGAATGAGGTGGCTGGATGGAGTCACCGAAGCAGTCGGCGTGATCTTAAATGGACACTGGGGACACACACACACATATGCACACAAGGATTTCTATGCCCTTGATATTAAAAAAAAAAGGATCAGTTTCAGTGCTTACATCAAAGGGTAGGGAAGTTGCCTTTGTGACCTCCTGGACAAGTCTGCTGGTAATCCTGCTTCCTCTCTTAATGAGAGGTGCTGCTCCAAGGATATTTTGAAGGACGCTAAATGCATTCACTTCCGGGCTTCCAACAGCTGCTCCTTCTGCTACTACAACCGAATGGACGAGGTTCTCCCCGTGTTGTTCTCGCATTTCACCTTGAGGGAAGAGGAGACATTCGTCTAGATTTAAGTAGGCCAGAGATGAACACGGATTGCTCGGTGGAGACACTGAATTTCACCTCTCTCTCTCTCTCTCTCTCTCTCTCTCTGTGTCTCTGTCTCTCTCTATCTCTCTCTCTCTCTCGGTCTCTCACTCGGTCTCACTCTGTCTCTCTCTCGGTCTCTCTATCTCTATCTGTCTGTCTGTCTCTCACTCTGTCTCTCTCTGTCTCTCTCTCTCTGTCTCTGTCTGTCTGTCTCTCGCTGTCTCTGTCTGTCTGTCTCTCTCTCTCCTAAGCATTCTAGGAAATGTTCCAGGAAACTCCCCTATTGGTTTTGCTTGTCGGAAGGTCGCAAAAGGGGGTCACATCACCCCTGGACAGTGCAACCGTCATAAATACGAGTCAGTTGCCAAGTGTCTGAATTTTGATCACGTGGCCATGAGGATGCTGTAATGGTCGGAAGTGTGAAAAGCTTTCTGCAGCGCCATTGTCACTTCAAACGGTCGCTAAATGATCTAATGCAAGTCAGGGATGACCTGGATTTGCCAAATACCGTTTTTTTGGACTATAAGATGCACTGGAGTATAAGATGCACCATGATTTTGAAGAGGTAAATTTAAAGTTTTTGCACTCTGCAGGCCTCCCAAACCCTCTGCACGCCTCGTTTTTTGCAAAAAGAAAGGGCATGCAGAGGGTTTGGGAGGCTTGTATTGTGCTCGTGGGGGGGCTGGGGGCAAGCAAAAGTGGCCTGTTTTGTGCTCGGTTTTGCCCTCCCCAGCCCCCAGGAGCACTTTGCAAGCCTCCCAAACCCTCTGCACATCTATTTTTGCAAAGGGGTTTTGGTAGGCCAAAATTGCTGAATTCAGTGTAGAAGACACACCCAGATTTTCGCCCTCTTTGTGTGTGTGGGGGGGGGGGGAGGTGCATCTTATACTCTGAAAAATATGGTATTCACAGCAATCTCAGAATGCTAAAAAAGGCACTTCAAGAGGAAAGCAACTTACCTCCGCGATATTTGGCTTTTTCCCCAGCCAGGCCAGCTCCACTGCGAATGTTAAGGAACTGTTCCCCAACCTGCTTTAGATCGGCGTGGCTGACACCTGCAAGACGACACCCAGGTGAGAAGGAGGACCCCTTCGAAATGGTAAAGAGTGTTGCCTCTTCAGCATGGCATAAAACAAGAAATGGGAGATTACCTACCAAGTCCCACTAAGGCCATGCGTCCACTTGTGAAGTTGTTCTGGACATATTCATGCAACTGTGGAAAAACAAGAGATAAAGTCTTCAAAAGAGCTTATCATCCTCATCCTCATCATATTTTAACAACCCCATAATTCCTTGCAGGGTGGAATCTGAGCAACTGAAGGGAGGTAGCAGTGTTTGAAGGGCCAGATGCCCTTCCTGTTGCCAATGCAGAGTTTTGTTCGGCAGATATATTCTCGGGTGTGCCCAGAGAGAGAAATATCTGCCTCTAACCTAGGATCGAACTCACAGGCCTCCTGATTGTGAGGCGAGAGCACTACCTCTAAGCCACCACACCATTCCTATTCAAAAGAACTAAATATGTAACTAAAATGATTGTAAGCCACTTTTTTGCTGTAACTTGGAACGGTTGTTGAGAACTATCTGTACTTTGCTGTCTCATCTAATCCTTCTTAAAGACTACCAAGCTGATAATCATTACTACATTTTATCCTAGCGAATTCTACAGCTAAACCAATCCTTCAAGATTTGAAGCCCTGCCTTGCCCGAGTCGGATGAACAAAGCAGAGTGTCTCCAGGCATCATCACTGTAAAAGTACCATTCAGATTCTTGCCTGTTCTGATGTAATTTTGCCAATCCTGAAATCTGGACAGTACAAAGAATTAGCCAGGGCATTTCGGTAAGCTGCGGCGTGCAAATTCTCCAGGACACCTAGGCAAAACAGAAGGCGACACTTTAATTGTCTGTGAAGCAGGTGAAAGGACTCTTCCCCCACCCCTTATATTAATCATGTGCACTGAGTCACCAGTGTGGGATGAGGGGCTATATTAATGTAATCAATAATAAATAAATAAAATCGGTATCTAAGCTGTGTTCTAACGAAACAAAAATCCTGTTGCTACATATACCATTTTCTCTCAACTCAGTGACAGAATTTTCTTTGTAATAAAAAAGTAGAAATGAACACTTCCAAGTGCTTAACCAACTAGCAAAGGCATAAATTACTGATACTGACTGGGAGTTAGTGGTAATTAACCTTAAGGTAAAGGTAAGATTCCCCTTGCACATATGTGCTAGTCGTTCCTGACTCAAGGGGGCGGTGCTCATCTCCGTTTCAAAGCCGAAGAGCCAGCACTGTCCGAAGACGTCTCTGTGGTCATGTGGCCGGCATGACTAAATGCCGAAGGCGCATGGAACGCTGTTACCTTCCCACCAAAGGTGGTCCCTATTTTTTTACTTGCATTTTTTACATGCTTTTGAACTGTTAAGATTGTCAGAAGCTGGGACAAGTAACGGGAGCTCACTCCATTACATGGCGCTAGGGATTCGAACTGCCAACCTTTCTGACTGATAAGTTGAGCATCTTAGCCACTGAGCCACCGCGACCCTGTGTGTCCCACTTAACCTTACCTGTAGGTAATTAGTAACAGAGGCCTACCCACACTCAAGTGTCTTGATCATAGGAAGGAATAAGAATTGTTGATTGAAAGCAGCTACACTCACAGAGAGCACAATGATTTTGAACCTAGACTTAGTAGGCCTCTTTCAAAACATAGTTGGAACCCTGTTGTAATAACCAGCAAGTCATGTAGATTAAAAATAAAAATAAAAATAAAATAAGAATGACAGACCACCTGCAGCCTAAATCTAAAAAAGAACAATTTGTCAGACTCGTGTGTGAATTCTGCAATGTCCTCTATCAGTCTAAAACGCGGCTCCCCAAACAATGGCAACTTTTAAGACTTGTGGAACTTCAACTCCCAGAATTCCCCAGTTGGCATGGCTTAAAAGTCGTAAATTTAAGGCCCAGAAGTCTTAAAAAACTGCCAAGTTTGGATACTTTTGGTCTAAAAGAGCAGATAAGAGGAAAGCAAAACATGGAATTGGAAGAATGAGAGGGAGGGACTCACTTGAGTTCAACATGCAGCAATTAATCTCTGACAAAACAGACTTGTGGCAGAGAAATTTCCCCACCCATTTTAAAGAACTATAGCCAACTAACTTTAAAAAAAACAACACTACTTACAGGCCTGGGGGATGTGAAAGGCAATTTCCTTGTCCATTTTTAAACGGGTAGTGAGTTCCGATACTTCCCACGGCCTGAATTCCGGAGCAGTAGTGACATTTATTAAATATTCCAGCACAGTGTCACTAAATAAAGCAAGCAAAGAAAACTCACAATGTTTGTTTGCTTTTTTAAACAGAAAATCTATTAGTACTAAAATGTTCCACAATTTTTTTATCAGGGAGAATGCTCACTGAATGAATTGAAAAAGGGAATATGTTACACAGCTAAATGCTTACATGTAATCACGCAAACATTCCACGGAATAAACCATGTTCTCCCGGGTAGCAGTCACACTAGAAAAAGAAAGAACAAAAACACACAACTTGCAGAACAGAAAATATATTGGAAATATCTGAAATCTTAGCATTTTGCCACATTGTGGAATGAATGAATGAATGAATGTTCATTCATTCACTAGTATTAAAGTGAGATTATCAAAACCAACAGTCTAGCTGTTACAAATTGCCCATCTTCCATTACACTTGAGAAAATAGTTGTGCAAAACAAATCACTGAAATTCCCTCCTCAAACCCAGAAAATCTTTATGATAGCCTCAATTTTGATTATTAAATCTGAAAGGCTTCCTGTTTTCCTGTTTGTTTAAAGCCTTTCCTGCTTTCGGTTGCCCTGCCATGAGCTATTCAAACTCCTTAGCAGTTCATTTGATAAAATGCAAAACTCCAATATAGGCCTTTTCATTAAAAAAAAGAAGCACCTTGCGAGCAAATCGCTCGTGAGAATCCATTTCCCCAAACCCTTCCAAAAAAAAAAAAAAGAGGCGAACCTTTGATAACAAACCTGAGATTAGCAGCAACGCTATCGATGCCCGTGACAATCTTGAAAGAAGAGGCTCCCTTTGTGGTCTGATGAAAGAAGGGGACAAAAGGTTTAAGATTCTGAGCTGTAACTATCAAGGCAGAAGGGAGCCATCAAGAAATGTAGCTCTGGCGAATGTATGCCAGTAGGTGGTTGTGTCTTTAAATACAAATGATTTCAGACAAAAGCATGTTTAAACAATTGTAGTTAAATGAGAATTGTGGTACACTGATAGTAAAATACAGAAAGATTTTTGATTTAAAATGTACAATTCAATATGAATGAAGTATAAGTAATGATTATGGAAGAAACGCACGAAATGTATTTGTAACCAATCGACACGCTTTCTACAAGATGTAATGAAGGATGATCCTTTTTTTGTGTTTTTGTTCAATTATAACAATAAAAAAACTTTTCAAAACAAAAAAGAAAAAGAAATGTATCTTTTGCCATTGTGGCATTTTATAACCAGACGCATTGAATCAATCACATTTCTTCCAGCTATTTAGCTTATAATGGGCAGGATTGAGAAAGATGAGGCAAAGCAAAGGAGAATTGAGGTAAATGATCAATTTTATTTTGTCTTTTAATGACCCCATAATCCCTTGTAGAGGTAACTGAACGGAGCTGAGTGTTTACTGGCAGATGCCCTTCCTGTCACCAATGCAGAGTTCACAGCAGATGGTTTCACATTGTGCCCAGAGAGAGAAATAGCTACCACTACCTAGGATGAAACCCACTGCACCACTCCAATTGAGCTAAATAACTAATATGTTGGGGAAATTCCTAAGTTTTAGAGCCTGTCCATCCTAACAGCACTAGATTTTATTAGAGAGTCACAGCTTCCGAACCCTGTTCTCCCATTGTGATGACAAAATATGATAAAATGCGAGGGACATAAAGATTAGATAAATTCACTGATTGAAAACTGAACCTATCAAGAGCATTAATGCTAACTCTGAAGGAAGGCAAACTTGGGTACCAGTAACATACGATGTTGAAATGTTTTTTTTTAATTAATTATTTTAATTTTATCAATTTCATATATACATTCACAATTATATGATCTCATATCTCATGAAATGTTAAGATTACTTAAATAGCAAAAATGGCCCTACAACATTTGGTTTTAAGCATTTTAAATTAAGCCATCATTGTAGCTTATTCACGTTATGGTGAAATTAACACTGGCCTAGTGTGTTATGCGAAAGCATTCGTCGTATTGTCAAGACATTATTTCCAAATTACTACACAATCGGGTAATATTAGCCCACTGCACTTCAAAGCTTCTAATGTTGGAGGCCAATGGCTGAGCAGAATTTGATAGCCATCTCAGGCCCACCAATTTGGCTAACTGGACCATTCTATATCAAGGGTGCTCAACCCTCGGTCCGTGGACAAGCACTGGGCCGCATGCCCGAAACCAGACTGTGGGATGGAGGTAGTACATGAAACCATACCCCATCCGGTCTGCAAAAAACCCCTCCCTCCATGGAACTGGTCCCTGGTGCAGAAAAGGTTGGGGGCTGCTGTTCTGTATCCTTTCTCTTTTGGCCATTTTTTTTTAAACACCGGAAAAAAACCCATCTGCCTGGACTTTTCTCCGCTTGCCTGACTGATTCTCCAATCTCAAATTCCTGTTTGGTGCATTCGACTTTAATAAACTGAAAGGTATTTTCTGAAAATAAATGAAAAAAACGGAGTGTCTCACCAGGCTGGTTGCAAGACGGAGCAGATGCGACGTTCCCAAGTTGCTGGAACTCTCATATCTACTGCCTGCTTTAATGAAGAGGCCGATGCTAGAAACTGGACAATAGTTTTCCAAAGAGGCAATCATCAAGCCGCTTGATAATTTTGTAATCTGCATTTAGGGGAAAAGAGATCTCAGTCCATGCAAGACTCGCGTGGCTGCTCTCACCATTGACCAAAATGTCAACATGCAAAGCATTTTCAAGTTCGGACTGACCTCGAGTTCCTCGGGGGGTAGCTGCACGCGGGGGGCCGCAGAGCCTTTAACTTGGGCCGCAGCCTGGACAGAATAAAACCTCTTCTGTAGAGAGAGTATAAATATGAGATTAATTTGTGTGTGTGTGTAAAATAATGCTCCATGATGTCATTCTGGCCACATGACCATGGAAATGTCTTCAGACAACACTGGCTCAATGGCCTGGAAATGGAGATGAGCACCACCCACTAAAGTCAGGAACGACTAGCAAGAGTAAAATCTGCAGGGAATCCTTTACCTTTGCATATATGTGTGACGGTACTTTCTGTCTATCTACATCTATCCATCCGCCTAGTTATCTACTACCGACCTCTATCAATCTACCTGTCAATCTTTATCTATCTATCTAACAAGCTAGCTAGCTACCCATCTATCACCTACGTTTATCAACCTACATCTGTCAATCTACATCTATCTATCCACCCATCTATCTACCCAGCTATCACCTATTTCTATCAATCTACCTGTCAATCTACCTCTATCTATCTATCTATCTATCCATCCATCTACTGTCACCTAGGTCTATCAATCTACATCTATCTACCCATCTGTCACCTAGGTCTATCAATCTACATCTATCCATCTATCTACCCATCTATCACCTACCTCTATCAATCTACCTGTCAATCTACATCTATCTACTCATCTATCCACATCTATCTACCCATCTATCACCTACTTCTATCAATATACCTCTCAATCTACATCTATCTATCCATATCTATCCATCTATCTACACATCTATCACCTACTTCTATCAATCTACCTGTCAATCTTTATCTATCTAACAAGCTAGCTAGCTACCCATCTATCACCTATGTTTATTAACCTACCTCTGTCAATCTACCTCTATCTATCTACCTCTATCTATCCACATCTATCCATCTATCTACCCATCTATCACCTACTTCTATCAATCTACCTGTCAATCTTTATCTAACAAGCTAGCTAGCTACCCATCTATCACCTACGTTTATTAACCTACCTCTGTCAATCTACCTCTATCTATCCATCTATCTACCCATCACCTACTTCTATCAATCTACCTGTCAATCTACATCTATCTACCCATCTATCCACATCTATCTACCCATCTATCACCTACATCTATCAATCTACCTCTGTTAATCTACATCTATCTATCCATCCACCTATACTTACCTGCCTACCTCAATCTACTTCTGTTAATCTACATCTATCCACCCACCCACCAATCAAAATTACCAGGACATCCAATGTGTATGCTGTATGTGTACACACACACACACAAAGTTTTGCTTAATTTCTCCTGGCATTCAGAAAACGCAGGGAGTCTTAAAGCACCCATTTATCCTGCAAGACATTATTTCCTTTCATAGAGAGTTCCAGCAGGGCACAGTCAATGCGGCAACTCGGACAACATAAAGACCAACACCGGCGTGAAGTGCCAGTCCGCTCGCAACGCACTTCCCCCTCCGCTTGCACGTCCTTCTGAACGACGCCCACCCAGCCCTCGACCTCCCTGCCCTGCTAGCTTTCTACCTGCAGGGATCTCCCCTCTTCCCCCCCACCCCGTGAGCGGAGCCCGACGACCCCTCGACCTCCCTGCAGCCCCAGCCAGGACAGCCTAACCAGGCCTCGGCCTCAAGCGCCCCAAAAGACCTTCGCTTCTCCCTCAACCGCCTCCCGAGAAGCAGCAGCAGCCCCGCCGCCCCCTTCGCTGCAAGGACCCGCTCAAGGTCGCTCCCACCCCCGGAAAAGCAGGGGAATCCCAGGCTCGGTTCGGGATCCCCGCGGCCTGCCCGGTGTGGCCGCTTTTCCCCACGGCCTCTTCAACAGACTCACGGGGAGGCACCGCGCCAGCACCAGAAGGGGCTTCATCGCCGCCGAGACCGCCGAGCGCCGACCCTGCCCGGGAAGGAAACCAAGATGGCAGCTTGGCGGAAGCGACGGCGGAAACAAGTCGCCTTTCCCAGCCTGCCCCGCGCGGGTCTTCCTTCTTTCCCCCCCTTTCGTTTCCGGCGCAAAACCATAGAGCTTGGGGACGTTCGAAGGTTACGTGGGGTTTTCTAACGTGGAGTGCGTTTGGGCTAGAGCGTCCCGGTTCGAATGGAGGGGAGCATCGAGTCCAGGCAAGAACGCCCGGTTGTTAGGTGGCAGGCGGCGGACTTCTCCATGTGCGGGGAGGTAAGGACTCGTGCCCCGCCCCCTTTTAAAGCCCCGCCCCCTTCCCCAGGGAGTAAGTAAATTTGACTGTTTTAAAGCGGTGATGATGAGACCCGTTTTAAGAAAGGGGATTTCATGAAGCCCCTCGCCCCAAATCCTTTGTGGAATAAATAAAATACCACCACCACCCCCAAAAAAACCCGAAATGTAACCAGATGACTTTCAGGCAACAGAAACCAATTGGCATGAATGGAACACAAAAAATCTCAGCATTTGGGAAATAAGAATATTTAATCCGGATTCAAACATTGGGTGGGAGGGGGGGGGTTGGCAGCTGAAGGAGGAAGAAAGTCTGCAACGGAATAAAGAAGGAAAAAGTGTGTTTCCCTGTTTGGAGGCTCCGGGCAGCATGACTTATGGTGACAGATGCTCTAGGACTGCTTGTCCCATCCTCCCCAGCCCACATCTCCCATCATCCCCAAATGTCCCAGTCTCATCTCCCATCATCCCCAGACGCCCCAGCCTGCATCTCCCATCATCCCCAAATATCCCAGCCTCATCTCCCATCATTCCCAATCTGCACCTCCCATCATCCCCAGACGCTCCAGCCTCATCTCCCATCATCCCCAGATGCCCCAGCCTCATCTCCCATCATCCCCAGACTCCCCAGCCTCATCTCCCATCATCCCAGACGCCCAAACCTCATCTCCCATCATCCCCAGATGCCCCAGCCTCATCTCCCATCATCCCCAGATGCCCCAGCCTCATCTCCCATCATCCCCAAATGTCCCAGCCTCATCTCCCATCATCCCCAAATGTCCCAGCCTCATCTCCCATCATCCCCAGACGCCCCAGCCTGCATCTCCCATCATCCCCAAATGTCCCAGCCTCATCTCCCATCATCCCCAATCTGCACCTCCCATCATCCCCAGACGCTCCAGCCTCATCTCCCATCATCCCCAGATGCCCCAGCCTCATCTCCCATCATCCCCAGACACCCCAGCCTCATCTCCCATCACCCCAGATGCCCCAGCCTCATCTCCCATCATCCCCAGACTCCCCAGCCTCATCTCCCATCATCCCAGACGCCCAAACCTCATCTCCCATCATCCCCAGATGCCCCAGCCTCATCTCCCATCATCCCCAGATGCCCCAGCCTCATCTCCCATCATCCCCAAATGTCCCAGCCCACATCTCCCATCATCCCCAAATGTCCCAGCCTCATCTCCCATCATCCCCAGACGCCCCAGCCTGCATCTCCCATCATCCCCAAATGTCCCAGCCTCATCTCCCATCATCCCCAATCTGCACCTCCCATCATCCCCAGACGCTCCAGCCTCATCTCCCATCATCCCCAGATGCCCCAGCCTCATCTCCCATCATCCCCAGACACCCCAGCCTCATCTCCCATCATCCCCAGATGCCCCAGCCTCATCTCCCATCATCCCCAGATGCCCAAACCTCATCTCCCATCATCCCCAGATGCCCCAGCCTCGTCTCCCATCATCCCCAGACGCCCAAACCTCATCTCTCATCATCCCCAGATGCCCCAGCCTCATCTCCCATTATCCCCAGACGCCCCAGCCTCATCTCCCATCATCCCCAGATGCCCCAGCCTCATCTCCCATCACCCCAGATGCTCCAGCCTCATCTCCCATCATCCCCAGACGCCCCAACCTCATCTCCCATCATCCCCAGATGCCCCAGCCTCATCTCCCATCATCCCAGATGCCCAAACCTCATCTCCCATCATCCCCAGACGCCCCAACCTCATCTCCCATCATCCCCAGATGCCCCAGCCTCATCTCCCATCACCCCAGATGCTATAGCTTCATCTCCCATCATCCCCAGACGCCCAAACCTCATCTCCCATCATCCCCAGACGCCCCAGCCTCATCTCCCATCATCCCCAGACACCCCAGCCTCATCTCCCATCACCCCAGATGCTCCAGCCTCATCTCCCATCATCCCCAGACGCCCAAACCTCATCTCCCATCATCCCCAGATGCCCCAGCCTCATCTCCCATTATCCCCAGACGCCCCAGCCTCATCTCCCATCACCCCAGATGCTCCAGCCTCATCTCCCATCATCCCCAGATGCCCAAACCTCATCTCCCATCATCCCCAGACGCCCCAGCCTCATCTCCCATCATCCCCAGACACCCCAGCCTCATCTCCCATCACCCCAGATGCTCCAGCCTCATCTACCATCATCCCCAGACGCCCAAACCTCATCTCCCATCATCCCCAGACCGCACCTCCCATCATCCCCAGAACCCACAACCTGCATCTCCCATCACCCCCATTTCTCGTGGGAAGAGCCGCCGTTGGACCACCCCGGGCGCCCGCTTCCCTTCTCCAGCGCGGACGGGCAGAGATGGGCTCCCGACTCCGCTAGGCGGTGCTGGGCGCTGCGAGAGGCGCGGGGTGGGTGGGGAGCAGGCATGGGCGGTGCCCGAGCCGCTTCCCTGCCCGCCCGGCCAGCTCGCCTCCATCCCCGCCGCCAGCATGAGCTCCGCGCCGGTTTTCCTGGACGCCGGGGCCGTGGAGAAACACTGGCCCGCCTCCGGCGCCCTCCTCTCGGCTCTGGAAGCCGCTTTGGCCGCCTTCTCCAGCGGGGCCGAGGGCGGCGTGGTGCAGCCGCCGCGCACCGTCCTCCCGATCCAGAAGCACAGCGGGTAAGCCCGGAGGGGAGAGGGGGCGTCTGCCCGGGCGAGCTTTCCAATCCGGGGAGGGGGAGATCCCAAGACGGGCTTTGGAGAGAAGCCCCTCCTTAAAGCCCCAGATCCTAAGCCCAGCCGACTGAAATGCGGGCAATAGCAATAGCAATAGCAGTAGACTTATATACCGCTTCATAGGGCTTTCAGCCCTCTCTAAGCGGTTTACAGAGAGTCAGCCTCTTGCCCCCAACAATCTGGGTCCTCATTTTACCCACCTCGGAAGGATGGAAGGCTGAGTCAACCCTGAGCAGGTGAGATTTGAACCGCTGAACTGCTGATCTAGCAGTAGCCTGCAGTGCTGCATTTAACCACTGCGCCACCTTGGCTCTTGCCTGATGCTGGTTTGGAAAGGTGAGCTAACCCTCGACTTACGACCGTCACTGAGCCCGACATCTCTGTTGTTAAGCGAGACATTTCTTAAGTGAGCTTGGCCTCATTTTACGACTGTGAGAAGAGGAATACGGGGGGTTTGATTATATAGGTCAGTAATGGAAGCCCACGCTTGTCGGACACACCCTGGAAGAGAAGCTGCCATGCGGGCATGCTGGGAAATGAATTTCTGCTTTCTGGTGCACGCATGCCCACCAGGAAGCTTGTCTTCTGGTTGGTGGCTCGCATGCGTGCATGACGATCAGCTCGCCAGTGTGCATGCGCGCAACGGAAACTGGAAGAGCTGGCATTGAGCTTCCGACATTGCCCTGCATACAAAAACCAGATGATTGTCAGGCACGCATGCATGCCAAAAACCTGAAAGAGGAACGGGCAATGCCTCACACGCTAGCTGATATGGCTTCGTGTGCCACTTCGGGCATCCGTGCCATGGGTTCGCCACAGTGGTGAGTTTTAGAACCTCTTTTGTAGGTGTGGCCTGCTTTGTGGGAATGGCTTGCTGGCCATGTGACTGGGTGGGAGTGGCTCGCTGGCCATGTGACTGGGTGGGAGTGGCTCGCTGGCCATGTGACTGGGTGGGAGTGGCCAACTTGTACAATGTGGTGAAACTCACATAACAACGCTCTTGCTTAGCAACCAAAATGTTGGCTCAGAAACTCTGGCATTAAAGTGTTTAAGTCTTAAAGCTGTCAAGTTACAAGACCCTTGCACCCCTAACCCTTTAGAAACCTCCCCCAGGGGTGTTCAAACTTGACAGCTTTAAGACTTGTGGATTTCAATTCCCATAATTCCTCCTCCAGTCATGTTGGCTCAGGAACTCTGGCATTGAAGTGTGCAAGTCTTAAAGCTGTCAAGTTACAAGACTCTTGCACCCCTAACCCTTTAGGAAAAAAAAACCCAGGGGTGTTCAAACTTGACAGCTTTAAGACTTCTGGACTTCAACTCCCAGAATTCCTCCTCCAGTCATGTTGGCTCAGAAACTCTGGCATTTGAAGCATGCAAGTCTTAAAGCTGTCAAGTTACAAGACCCTTGCACCCCTAACCCTTTAGAACAAAACCCCAGGGGTGTTCAAACTTGACAGCTTTAAGACTTGTGGACTTCAATTCCCAGAATTCCTCCTCTCGCTCTTCATCTTGATGATGTGTGGACGGGCGGGGGGAGGGAGCTGGAACCGGTTCTAAACGGCACTGTAGATTTGTGGAACCTCTTCTATAGAAGAGGTTAGAACTGGCAGGAACCCACCCCTGGTTCACCATCACCGATATAGGCTTTAGAAGGATAGTAGCAGTGGTGGGATTCCAATTTTTTTTACTACCAGTTCTGTGGGTGTGGCTTGGTGGGCGTGGCTTGGTGGGCGTGGCAGGGGAAGGTTGCTGCAAAATCCCCATTCCCTCCCTATCAGCTGGGACTCGGGAGGCAGAGAATAGATGGGGGTGGGGCCAGCCAGAGGTGGTATTTGCCAGTTCTCCGAACTACTCAACATTTCCGCTACCGGTTCTCCAGAACTGGTCAGAACCTGCTGAATTTCACCCCTGGTCTTGGGATGAGTTTAGGCCCACTGGCCGTAGCCAGCCTTACAGTCGTCACAGCTTACAGCCATCTTGGCAGGGTTGAAATATGGTCATAACTTGAAGACTAGCTTGTCCCCCTTCCTTTGTTTCTTCTCCAAAGTTTTTTAGGGGTCATGCCCGCCTACAGTGCCAACGACGATGCGCTGACAACCAAGCTGGTGACCTTTTATGAGAATGTGTCTCCTTCGCACCAAGCGACGGTCCTGTTGTTTGACCCAACGAACGGCACACTCAAAGCGGTAAGTCCTGGAGATCTTCCTCCTCAACGGACAGACCAGGCAAGGAGGGATTGAGCAGCTGGATTAGCTGGGAGAGTTTGGCCTAGTGATTAAGGCCACCAGGCTAGAAACCGGGAGTTCTAGTCTTGCCTTTTAAGGTGATTATCTCCGATTCTCACCTGAGTTCTGGTCCTGCCCTTTGATCTTCTTCTTTCCCAAAAGGTGATGGATGGCAACGTCATTACGGCCAAGCGTACGGCGGCGGCTTCAGCAATTGCCACCAAGGTGAGTAACCTTTAAGTAGACCAAATAAGGACCAGAAGCTGCCCAATCGTTATACTTTTTTAAAAAAAATTTTTTAATTTTTTTTATCAATTTCATATATACATTCACAATTATATGATCTCATAACTGTTATTAATAATATGTATTTATAACAATTTTCCCTACAGTTGACAATATACTTGAAGATTGCTTTTTTATCATCCCATAGATCCATCTTATCTTACAACGGTCCTACTTCTTCTTCCCTCCCTCCCTCTTTCCTTCCCTCGTTTCTTCTCTCCTACTCCCCTTCCTTCCCTCCTTCCTTCCCTCCCTCCTTCCCCTTCCCTCCTTCTCTCCTTCCCCCCTTCCTTCCCTCCTTCCTTTTTTCCCTCCTTTCTTTTCTCCTTCTCTCCTTCCTTTCCCCCTTCCTTCCCTCCTTCCTTCCCCCCTTCCTTCTCTCCTATATTCCCTCCTTCCTTCCCTCCTTTCTTCTCTCCTTCTCTCCTTCCTTCCCTCCTTCCTTCCCTCCTTGCTTCCCTCCTTCCCTCCCTCCTTCCTATCCCCCTTTCTTCTCTTTCTTCTCTCCTTTCTTCCTTCCTCCTCTCCTTTCCTTTCTCTCCTTCCCCTTCCTCCCCTTTACCCTTCCCCTCTTCTTCCCATTCCTCCCCTCTTTCCTACTCTTACATTCCCTCCCATTCTTCCTCTGCCTTTCCCTTTCTCCTATTCCTCTCCTTTCTCCTCTCCTTCCTATCTTTCCTTCTACTCCTCCCTCCATCCACTCTATCCGTTGTTGTGTTTACATATTCTCCTCTTCAGGGGATGACCTGGTTCTCTCTCTTTTTTTTTTTCTTTTTTTTTTTGTTATACGTTTTTTTGGTTATTTGGAGAATTTATATGGCCGGCCACTCATGCTCATTGACTCTGTGATCTGATTAGCCCAGAGGTCTTCAGCCAATATTTTCCAGGGATGTGGAGGACTATTCTGGTAGTCCTCGACTTAACGACCATTCGCCGAACCATGGTTCAAAATGGCAGCAGCCTTGGAAGAAGTAACTCCACTCCCCTGTACTCGCATTTACAACAAGTTGCAGCATCCTGCGGTCAGGTGGTCCTGATTTGGGATGTTTTTTCTTTGCCAATTTCCGGCAATAAAGTTAGTCTAAGTGATGGGTACCAGACAAAAGAAATCTGGCTTACCCCGTTGATTTTTGCAAGCAAGCAATAGTTAGACTTATATACCGCTTCATAGGGCTTTCAGCCCTCTCTAAGCGGTTTACAGAGTCAGCATATTTGCCCACAACAACAATCTGGGTCCTCATTTTACCCACCTCGGAAGGATGGAAGGCTGAGTCAACCTTGAGCCTAGTGGGATTTGAACAGCCGAACTGCTGAACTGCAGTCAGCTGAAGTAGCCTGCAGTGCTGCATTTAACCACTGTGCCACCTCGGCTCATTTTGCTTGTTGGAAGCCAGCTTTTTTGCGGCGGGGGTGGGTGGGTGGCTCAGATGTTGATGGCGTGACCCCGGGGTGCTGCAACCATCGTAAATACAGGCCAAGCCACCCGAATTTAACCGTGAGCATTTTGCAACAGGTGAGCGTCCTGCCAGGGGTGGCCTTCAAAAATTTCAGCAAGGGATTCTCTGCTGGGTTGCTGGCTGGGTGTGGCCATGGTGGGTGTGGCCCAGGGGAGGGTTCCGGATTCTCTTACTACTGGTTTGCTCAGGGACGCGCCTCAGGCGCGTAAGTGCATGTGCAGTAATACAAAAATTGATTCTGCGCATGTGCAGAAGCAAAAAAAACAAGATAGCAGCGGCTACAACGCCGCCAATAGAACCGATCCAGATGTGTGGGCAGCCAAGTTACTACCTACTCGGCTGAACCGGTCCAAACTGGTAGGAACCCACCTCTGGCGTGACGTAGTCTGCCTCCTGCACCTTGGCGGGAGGGAGCATTTTGACCCTCCCGAGTGTCTGGACGCCCTCCCGGAGGGCAGAAACGGGCCCGTTTTTCACCCTCCCGGAGCCTGCGCGCGCACCCTGCACTTATCTGCATCCAATCGGGCCGCGTGGGGATTCCTGGGAGAAATGGGCGGGGCCAGCCAGGAGTGGGATTTGGGGGGAGGGTATTTATTTATTTATTTATTATTTATTTATTTATTTATTTATTTATTTATTTATTTATTTATTTATTTATTTATTTATTTATTAAAATTTATATGCCGCCCAATCCCGAAGGACTCTGGGCGGCTTACAAAAGAAAAAAGAGGAGAAAGAAAAGGAAAATAAGAAAAAGACAGTTTAAAATTCACAAAACACATGCATTCGTTCTAATCGGGACTGGACCTCAACAATGAGGTCAACAGCCCCAGGCCTGCCGGAACAGCCAGGTTTTAACAGCTTTCCTGAAGGCCATGAGAGTGGGTATGGTCCGGATCTCTGGGGGTAGCTGATTCCACAGGGTCGGAGCAGCCACAGAGAAGGCTCTCCTCCAGGGGCCTGCCAGCTGACACTGTCTGGCTGACGGCATCTGAAGGAGGCCCCATCTGTGGGATCTTACCGGCCGTTGGGAGGTATGTGGCAGTAGGCGGTCTTGCAGGTACGCTGGCCCTAAGCCATGTAGGGCTTTAAAGGTAATAACCAACACCTTGGGTTCTCCGAACAGCACAGAATCTTAGCTAGAGGTTCTCCCAAACCCTTACAAAACACCAGTAGCAGCCCACCCCTGCGCCATCCTCTACTGAAGAGAAGAAACGAGGCTTCCTGTTAGGGGTATCTCCGTTGGGAGACAGAAAGTAGTGCAGTGGAATGTACAGCTAGAGAGAAAGAATGTTGCTAGTAGAAACACAGGGTTTCACCACAAAACCGCGTTTGACTAAAGGGTGCTCGACGAAACTGCGTAGCTGACGTCATCATAGCGCGACAACAGCACGGAGAAAAAAGCACGCTGTAAACGCTAAACCTAAAATTAACCCCTAAACCTACACCTAACCCCCCTAAACCTAATCCTAAACCTAACCCTAAACCTAACCTTTAACCAAACCCTAAACCTAACCCTAACCCTTAACCTAACGCTAAACCTAATCCTAACCCTTAACTTAACCCTAAACCTAAACCTAACCCTTAACCTAACCCTAAACCTAACCCTAAACCTAACCCTTACCTTAAGTTGAATTGGCTTGCTTTCAAAGCGCTATTTAAAGCGCCCTTCTTTCTCCGCGCTGGCTGTTGTCGCCCTGTTGATGACGTCAGCGACACGGTTTAATCGGGCGCGCTTTAGTCGAGCGTGGTTTTGTCGTGCCACGGAAACACACTAATAGAGTTTCAGGCACTGCTAGTAAAAACAAGTCGCTTTACTACTGATAATTGCTTCACAAGCAGTGATAGTAGATATTAGTCCAAACACAATTCAAAGAACTCCCAACACTACCGATTTTAGAGAAAGTCTTAAGTTGAAGAAAGTCGTGTTTTAACAAGAATTCCTTTTTCCCCCCTCTCCCTCTCTCCCTAATTTGTGCGTTTTCAGTATTTAATGCCTGAAGTTTCAGAAGTCCTCTGCATTTTAGGAGCTGGCGTTCAGGCCTACAGCCACTACGAACTTTTCACACAGCTCTTCTCCTTTAAAGAGGTGGGTAATCCGATTTACACCAGGAAAGAAAGAAGTTCCGTTGACCGTCGTTGGTGGCCTACAACACTCTCTGGAAAATTAGTGAGGGTCCCTCCTGAATTTTTTTCCTACACCTTCTCTCCTCCTGTGGTTTTAACCTTTCAATCTGTGGTTTTCCCTCCTGCCTCCAAGGTCCTTCTCACACACCCTCTGCTTATTTTCCCATGAAAGGTTAGGATCTGGAATCGCACCAAGAAGAATGCAGAAAAGTTTGCTAGCAAAGTGAACGGACCGGTACGGGTCTGTTCCTCGGTCCAGGAAGCTGTCAACAGGGCGGATGTGATTGTCACCGTCACAATGGCCACTCAACCCATCTTGCACGGAGAGTGGGTGAAACCTGGAGCCCATATAAATGGTAAGGGATGCATCCGGTGCTGGGATCTTCCCAGTTTAACAACTGGTGAAGCTTTGAAAGCAATGTTATATCCTCCATTTAAAAAAAAAAGGTTTTGAGGGATGGCCTACCCTTCAAGGATGTTGTTCTTGCAGATGTTATGCTTCATCTGGGGCTGAGTTAGGCGACCCACTTCTGTGCCCATTTTCACCAACCAGCTGAACTGCAAAAATAGCAGCTCTGTTCGTACCACGTACTAAGTTTGGTTAGCCGGAACTTTGGAGGAATTAAGGGGTTGAATAAACTCCAGCTATTTGGGGAGTTAATGTAGAACTGGAATCCTGCAATGCAGAAAAAATAGAAATAGTCTCTGACTGCGGGCAAATCTCTCTGTCTGTGGCTCTGCTCTCATCTCCACGAAAGGGACTTAACTGGTCCCGGTTCGTCCAGTTTTTCCAGAAATAACTGGCAATTTTATCTTTTAGCTGTAGGAGCCAGCCGGCCTGATTGGCGAGAACTAGATGACAATGTAATGAGCAATTCGGTATTGTATGTCGATTCGAAAGAGGCAGCTCTGCGCGAATCTGGAGATGTTATTTTATCGGGGGTAAGGAAATGAATTAGTTTTCTTTCTTTCTACCTTCCTTCCTTCCTTCCTTCCTTCCTTCCTTTCTTTCTTTCTTTCTCTCTCTCTCTCTCTCTCCCTCCCTCTCTCAGAGCATATGCACCAAAGACAAATTCCTTGTGTGTCCAATCACACTTGGCCAATAAAGAATTCTATTCTATTCTATTCTATTCTATTCTCAATTCTATTCTATTCTCTCCTTTCTTTCTTTCTTTCTTTCTTTCTTTCTTTCTTTCTCTCTCTCTCTCTTTCTTTCTTTTTCTCTCTTTCTTTTTCTCTCTTTCTTTTTCTTTCTTTCTTTCTTTCTCTTTCTTTCTCTTTTTCTCCCTTTCTTTTTCTTTCTTTCTTTCTTTCTTTCTTTCTTTCTCTCTTTCTCTTTTTCTCCATTTCTCTCTCTTTCTTTCCTTCCTTCCTTCCTTCCTTCCTTTCTTTCTTTCTTTCTTTCTTTCTTTCTTTCTTTCTTTTTAGCTTTTTACTTGGAAGTGGGAGCTCTTCAAAGGGTACCCACCCCACACCAGAGTTTATCTGAAGTTGTTTCGGTGACTTAAAACTGTTGGCAGTCTAGGGTGAAATTCAACAGGTTCTGACAGGTTCTGGAGAACCGGTGGTGGAAATTTTGAGGAGTTGGGAGAACTGGCCAATACCACCTCTGGCTGGCCCCGGAGTGGGGAGGGAATGGAGATTTTGCAATATCCTTCCCCTGCCACGCCCACCAAGCCACGCCCACAGAACCGGTAGTAAAAAAAAAGAAAATTAAATTTCACCACCGGTTCTGGAGGGCACCTTCCGTGACTGAGCAATCTCTCTTTCTCAGGCCAGCATTTTTGCAGAACTGGGCGAAGTGATCTTGGGAAGCAAACCAGCCCTGCGTGAGAAAACCACGGTGTTCAAATCCCTGGGTAAGGATCAACTTCACGGGAGCAGTTTTGTGGCAGAAAATGACAGGCTTTAGACTTCTCAGGATTCAGTAAAAGTTTATTTGGCAGCCAGGTTCAGAAAGCTAGCGAAATAGCTACCATTGCAAGTTCTGAACAACCTTCATTATCGAAGCACGCGTTCTTATACATTCTCAAAGGCAGCGTAACACGGGAACACTTAACTCATTTCTTAGTGGTTACCTTGAGGAGAAAGCCTTATACGGAGATGGGGTCTTACTTCTCCTTTTGTTTATGGAGTACGTGTCATTAATGAACTTTAATTGAACCTTGGACTTTTGACATAGGCTTAGAACATCTTGTGGTTAGGCACTGGCTTCCTGTTCTTTTGCAAGCTGAAACTTTGCCTATGTGGCTTTAATATAGAAGTAAAGGGGCCTGAGAGGCTGTCCAGCCTGACCCAGTAGGTTTCACACTTAATGTCCAAATCTCACTTGACGTCCTACTTTAGTTTGATCTAGGGGTCAAGAAACCAGGAGACAGTGAATTCTAGGCCCTCCTTAAGGCACGAAAACTGGCCGGGTGACTTTGGACCGATTGCCAGGAGATGGCGAGTTCTAATCCTGCCATCGGGCATGAAAGGAATCTAGACAATCACCAGGAGATGGGGAGTTCTAGTAGTCCCACTTTCTGTTTTGAGGGAGTTATTTGTTAAGCGAGTTTTGCCCCGTTTCTTGCCCTCGCTGTTAAGTGAATCACTGCAGTTGATAAGTCAGTTAACCCGGTTGTTAAGTGAATCTGGCTTGCCCGTTGACTTTGCTTGCCAGAAGATCCTGCAAAAGTTGTAAGTGTGAAAGGGGGTCTCACAAGTCACATTTTTTCAGTGCTGTTGTAATTTTGGTCACTAAATGAACTGTTATAAGTCGAGGACTACCTGTATGAGGGTCGATGGTTTTCATCCCCCAATTGTCTGTGATTTTTTAATCCTTTTCAGGGATGGCGATTGAAGACACCATCACAGCAAAAATGGTCTTTGAAGGTTGGTCGGCCAGCGGATGAGTTCTGCAACTGTCTGATGCTCTCGAGCCACAGAATAATAAAAGGAAGATTGTTTCTGAGCATAAATAGCTAATATTGCACAATAAACTGTCTTACTAGGTTACAATAGCAAGATAAATAGTAACGTAACAGAAGAATCAAATGATTTTTCTCAGTGTTTCTCAAGCTCAGTGACTTTCAGATATGTGGACTTCAACTCCCAGAATTCCCCAGGCAGAAAACTTTAAGATATGTGGACTTCAACTCCCAGAATTCCCCAGGCAGAAAACTTTAAGATATGTGGATTTCAACTCTCAGAATTCCCCAGGCAGAAAACTTTAAGATATGTGGACTTCAACTCCCAGAATTCCCCAGGCAGAAAACTTTAAGATATGTGGATTTCAACTCCCAGAATTACCCAGCCAGCAAACTTAAAGATGTGTGAACTTCAACTCCCAGAATTCCCCAGGCAGAAAACTTTAAGATATGTGGACTTCAACTCCCAGAATTCCCCAGGCAGAAAACTTTAAGATATGTGGACTTCAACTCCCAGGATTCCCTGGGCAGAAAACTTTAAGATATGTGGAATTCAGCTTCCAGAATTTCCTAGCCAGCAAACTTTAAGATATGTGGACTTCAGCTCCCAGAATTCCCCAGCCAGCAAACTTTAAGATATGTGGACTTCAACTCCCAGAATTTCCCAGGCAGAAAACTTTAAGATACGTGGACTTCAACTCCCAGAATTCCCCAGGCAGAAAACTTTAAGATATGTGGACTTCAACTCCCAGGATTCCCTGGGCAGAAAACTTTAAGATATGTGGAATTCAGCTTCCAGAATTTCCTAGCCAGCAAACTTTAAGATATGTGGACTTCAGCTCCCAGAATTCCCCAGCCAGCAAACTTTAAGATATGTGGACTTCAACTCCCAGAATTCCCCAGGTAGAAAACTTTAAGATATGTGGACTTCAACTCCCAGAATTCCCCAGCCAGCAGAGTTTAAGATATGTGGACTTCAACTCCCAGAATTCCCCAGGCAGAAAACTTTAAGATATGTGGACTTCAGCTCCCAGAATTCCCCAAACTTTAAGTTATCTGGGGAATTCTGGGAGTTGAAGTCTATACATCTTAAAGTCACTGAGCTTCAGAAACACTAGTTAGTCTAATTATTCTAATGTGAATCGATGTTCTTTCCATGTATTTGGATAGTGATTTAAATTCAATGTTTACAATATCCTAAGGATAAACGTAGACTGTCTCATCTCTTGAAGGCTACATTATTAGTTCTACTAAATCGTTCACTTTATTACCTGTAATTTCATTTTTATATGTTTAGAGATTTCCAAAACTAAACTTTAAACTATTTGGGTGCCTGTCAATGACCTTCATCTCAGATGGTCTCTCTCAAATAATAATTTTAGAATTAAGATTCTAGATCTAGAATCTAAGGATTACTTTCTCCTTAACTATTTTCACATCAATTTTGCATTTAACGGATAGCGTTTGCCTTCCTTCTTATTATTACTGACAAAGAGACAATCAACCATCGTAAGAAAATAATTGGCTAGAACAGGTTTTCAAAGTGGTTAAGAAAATTCTACTGCCTTTTTTCCCCTAAAAAAATAAAAAAGTAGAAATAATGTTGGTGGTCAATCAATCTTGATGCAGAATTGGCGTCGATTGTATTTTCTATACTATGTGTAGTTTGTAACAAAAATAAAATTAACAGTTCAGAAAATTAACATTTCCCAAGCAATCATTTTTAATTGTTCCACAAAAACATCAACAGCCCTCAAGGGCTGTGACTACGTAGGAGTTCTAGGCTGGTCCCTCTTTTAACTCCGCCCCAGAGGTGGGTTCCTACCAGTTCGCGCCAGTTCGGTAGAACCGGTTCGTCAAATCTACCGAACCGGTTAGAAGAGGTTCCACCAGTGGACCCGGAAAGCAGGCCACACCTACAGAAAAGGTTCCAAAAATTTTTGAAACCCACCACACACACACACAAACACAAACACAAACACAGACAGACAGACTGACTCACACAGAGAGAGAAAGAGAAAAAAAGGAAGAAAGAAAGAAAGAAAAAAGAACAAAGAAAAAGTGAGAGAGAGATGAAAGAAAAAAAGGAAAAAGGAACAGAGAGACAAAAGGAAGGAAAGAGAGAGAGAGAGAAAGAAAGAAAGAAAAGAAAGAAAGAAAGAAAGAAAGAAAAAGAAAGAGAAAACACATGGCCGGCAAGCCACTCCCAGCAGGTCACATAGCTGGCAAGCCACTCCCACAAAGGAGGCCACACCCACAGAGTAGGTTCGAAATTTTTTTGAAACCCACCACTGCTCCGCCCCCATGTTCTGCCACTCCTTCTACAGCAGGGGTGTCAAACTCGATTTCATTGAGGGACAAATCACGGCTGTGTTTGACCTCAGGGGTGTGTGGGGTGTGGCCAGGGGGTGTGGCCAGCTTGACGTCACTAGTGTCACGGGTGCCTGTGGGGCCCCGAATGCCCTACCAGTGAAAACAGGCTCCCAATCTCCGTTTTCGGCCGGGACAGCCTCCTGCAACCTGCCAGCGAAAACGGAGCTCGGGAGGGCTGGAGATTGGGAACCCATTTTGCTGGCAGAGGCACTGTAAGCTGGTCCTTCGATGTTTCCAGGGTGGCCATGTGGGCCAAATCTTAGCACCCCGTGGGTCAGACGCGGCCCGCAGAGTGGGCTGATGGGGTTTCGCAGGGGTTGGGAAGACCCGCTAGCTAAGATTCTGTGCAGTTCGGACAACCCCCAAATCCCACTCCCTGCCCCCTATCTATCCCTCCCCTCCCAGGAGTTCCCACATGGCCTGTTTCGGATGCAGGTAAGTGTAGGGCACATTCGGAGACTCCGGGAGGGTGAAAAATGGGCCGGCTGAAAGTTCAGGAAGGTCAATAACGGGCCAGTTTCCAGCATCCCCAGGGCCTCCAGAGCCTGGGAAGGCCGTTTCTACCCTCCTGGAGGCTCAGTGGAAAGCCCAGGAAGGACAAAAACGCCCCTCCCCGCCGTGATACAGGAGGCTGACTAGGCCACGCCCACCATGGCCACGCCCACCCATTAACCAGGCGGAGAACCCCTTGCTAAAACCTTTGAAGCCCAGCCCTGGGTCTTGAGTTTGACACCCCTGTTCTACAGAGGTTTCTTCACCCCGATCTTCTGAATCAATGGCTACTTGGCAATGTTGAAGCTGAAAAGGTTTGTGGGGATTGCATAGATGTCATCTTTGGTCCCTTCTCGTCCTCTTCCACTTTCACAAAAAAAAATAGAAGAGAGAACTGTTTTGTGGAGTGCATATCAAACCATTGACCGGAGGAACCAAGGTGGCGCAGTGGTTAAATGCAGCACTGCAGGCTACTGCTAGATCAGCAGGTCAGCGGTTCAAATCTCACCGGCTCAGGGTTGACTCAGCCTTCCATCCTTCCGAGGTGGGTAAAATGAGGACCCAGATTGTTGGGGGCAATATGCTGACTCTCTGTAAACCGCTTAGAGAGGCCTGAAAGGCCTATGAAGCGGTATATAAGTCTACTGCTATTGCTATTGCTATTCTGTGTTTATAATTGGGTGTCCCTGACCAAGCCTGGTTTTTCGAAAGCTAACTTCCTTTTGCTGATGGCGTGGAGAACTTTCTTGCGAGGTCCCAGCTGCATTTGGATGCTCTGCAGATCTTCGTCGGAACAAAGCATCAGGCTTTCCAAATCAATGTTTTCCCTCATCAGGATGGGGAGGAATTCATGGAGGTGATGAGCGACCAGGAACACTTCAAGGAGAGACGCCTCCTCTCTGTCCTCATCCCACCCAATGGCTTCTTCCATCCAGGAGGCTTCAGGGTCATCTTCGTGGTCTGAAGCGCCAAGGGTCTCCTTCAGCTGAAAGAGCTCTGGAATTTGAAAGGCCCTGCCTTCTTTCTCAGGAAGCAAGGCCTCCGTCTTCTGACTTCGAAAGACGAGGTTGCCAAGACCTGGGCGGTTGAAAATAGACCTCTGTCCCAAGTCCTCGTCTTCTTCAGAAAAGCTGATCTTCTTTTGAAAGCCGCACATCAGATCTTCTACCTCCTTCTCGGAGGACGAATCCATCGCGGTGGTTTCTCCAGAGAAGCCCTCCTTCTCGGCTCCGGGGCTCCCGGCTGGGCTATTCTCCTCTTTCTTCTTGGTCTTCAGCTTGAAAGTGTCCTTCAACTGCTTGGGGACGTTGCTGAGCGAGCCGGTGGCGAAGAACTGAGAGACTTTCGTCCTGGTGGCGGAGCCGTGACTCAGCTGGATGGATCCTTTGTGGAACTGCCTGGTCATGTCCAGCTGGTGCTTGTTCTGGCGCTTTTCACACAGGTGGATTTGCCGTTGCACCTCGCGCTGGGCCTGTGCCTTCAGGCGGGCCACCCGCTTGGGGTTTTTGATGCTCTGCTCAGTGGCTGCCTTGTCAAGGATCTGGACGCATTGATACTGGCTCCGACTGGCCGCCGCGTCGAGGGGCGAGCGCATGTCGTTGTCGAGGGCGAAAACATTGGCGCCGAAATTGACCAGGAAGGAGACGCAGGGGGTGTGGCCGTTGGAAGCCGCATGGTGTAGCGGTGTGTTTCCCCAAATGTCGCAGACGTTGGGATCGCCCCTGAAAAGGACACAACAACACAAAAGACTCAGGTCTCTCTCATTTTCCTTGAGAGCAGTTTTTTTCCCCAAATAGGAATCCTCTGGATGTATGGGACTCCCACTCCCATAATCCCCAGGCTACTTGGCTGGGGATTATAAAAGCTGAACCGCAACACATATATACAAATACTTAGTCCTCCACGACGACAGTTGTTGCCCAACCTGTCCATGGCTAAACAAGGCAATTGTCTTGCCCCGTTTTTATGACCTGGCGTGGCGCAGTTGTTAAGTGAATCACTGCAGTTGTTAAATGAATCGGTCGTTAAGGGAATCTGGCTTTCCCCCATTGTCAGAAATAAGCTGGGAAGGCTACAAATGGGGATCATGTGACCCCGGGACAGTGCCACTGTCGTAAGTACATGCCAGTTGCCAACACCTGGATTTTGATCACATGACCACGGGGATGCTGTAACCACGGGTCATAAGAGTGAAAACCAGTCATAAGTCACTTTTTTTGTGGCCGCTGTAACTTTGAATGCTCACTGAACCAGTAGTTGTAAGTCGAGGCCACGAGACACAAAGACCAATTTGCAAAGATTGTAAGAAGGGACAGAAACTGATGTGATATAATGGATATTCCAAATTGCCATTTCCCCCCCCCCTGCAAGTAAAACAATTAGCATCTCAAGAAGGTCATTCCACACGAACATGTCCCCTGACAGGCTACATTTTTCAGTGCAGGGATTTCCGTGCAAGGGAGAAGAGGGTCCCCAAATCCCATTTATTGTCTGCAAAGAAGGGTCCTCCACTCCTCTGCTCACAACAGAATTCCCTTATGCCACCAGGGTTGAAATTCTGGGCTTGGACAACCTGGAACTACACTGCCTTCGGTCTGACCTGAGTGTAGTACACAAAATTGTCTGCTACAACCTCCTACCTGTCAACGACTACTTCAGCTTCAACCGCAATAATACCCGGGCAAACAATAGACACAAACTCAAGGTAAATTGCTCCAAACTCGATTGCGGAAAATACGACTTCAGCAACAGAGCGGTCAACGCCTGGAATGCTCCACCTGACTCTGTTGTTAAATCCTCAAACCCCTCAACCCAGTGGTGGGTTTCAAAAATTGTTCGAACCTACTCTGTGGGTGTGGCCTCCTTTGTGGGAGTGGCTTGCCGCCCATGTGACCGGATGGGAGTGGCTTGCCGCCCATGTGACCGGATATGAAGATGCCGACGACACTTGTCAGAACCACCTTAAATGACCTCACACAGCACTGGCATGCATAAGAATAGGATGTAAACTTGTTTTTCAAAAGGCATCTTTGGTTTGCGTTAAAACAACTTCAAGACACGCAATGTTCTGATTGCACCACAAACGCAGTAGTCATCCTTACCTTTCACAGAGGCCCTGAGTTTTATAAATAGGAGCATGATAGTGTAGAATAATCACATCCAAGGACCAGTGGTGGGTTTCAAAAAATTTTGGAACCTCTTCTGTAGGTGTGGCCTGCTTTCCGGGTCCACTGGTGGAACCTCTTCTAACCGGTTCGGTAGATTTGATGAACCGGTTCTACCGAATAGGTGCGAACTGGTAGGAACCCACCTCTGGCCTCAACCTCAAACTGTCTACCCTGGACCTCATCCATTTCCTAAGAGGTCCATAAAGGGGGCGTGCAAAAGCCCACCAGCATGTCTACCGTCCCTGTCCTACTCTCCCCATGTATTAGTACTTGTTTCCCTCGTTCGTGTCCATGTTTATACTTATCCCTGTTATCTTGTACCTGTTTGACAAACTACATTAAATAAAAACGAATGAAAGAAAAAAAGGGGCAGAATGTGTAACCCTCCAAAGACTTATTTTCTAAAGTCAGAAGTCAGTTTAGCTCTCTTCTTTTGAAATTTAAATCCAGAGGCTTAGAGCAAGATTTCCTTAATAATTAGTTCCCATGGGAAAAAATGTGAACTGATCGTCACTTAAATTAGCTCCTTTTTTCTCTCTCACTCTTCCAACAAACAAACAAAAAACCCCACAGGGCCACGTGCTTCTCTCTTTCTCTGTTTTATTCTGCTAAGGAAGTGGTTAGGTATCACCTATCTGGATTTACACACTCAATGCAAACTACTTGGTAAAGCCACACTTGGAATATTGCATTCAGTTTTGGTCGCCACGATGTAGAAAAGATGTGGAGCCTCTAGAAAGAGTGCAGAGAAGAGCAACAAAGAGGATGAGGGGACTGGAGGCTAAAACATATGAAGAACGGTTGCAGGAACTGGGTATGTCTAGTCTGATGAAAAGAAGGACTAAGGGAGACATGATAGCAGTCTTCCAATATCTCAGGGGTTGCCACAAAGAAGAGGGGTTCAAGCTGTTCTCCAAGGCACCTGAGAGGTAGAAGAAGAAGCAGTGGGTGGAAACTAATCAAAGAGAGAAGCAACTTAGAACTGAGGACAAATTTCCTGATAGTGAGAACAATTAATCAGTGGAACAGAAGTTGCCTCCAGAAGTTGTGAAGCCCCAACACTGGAAGTCTTTAAGAAGATGTTGGATAGCCATCTCTCTGAAGTGGTGTAGGGTTTCCTACCTAGGCAGGGGGTTGGACTAGAAGACCTCCAAGGTCCCTTCCAACTCTGCTATTGTATTATTGTATTAGTTCTGGTTCCAGTTTTGGTCACCACAATTGTGAATGTTGCGGTTTTTGTTTTTAAAGTGTTGTCTTTGTCCAGTTTCCCCTTCCCTTGTCTATTGTGAGCCGCCCGGAGTCCTTCGTGAGTGGGCGGCATACAAGACAAATAAATACAAATACAAATACAAATACAAATACAATTCAAAAAAGATGTGGAGACTCTAGAAAGAGTGCAGAGAAGAGCAATGAAGATGATGAAGGGACTGGAGGCTAAAACATATGAAGAACGGTTGCAGGAACTGGGTATGTCTAGTTGAATGAAAAGAAGGACTAGGGGAGACAGGATAGCAGCGTTCTGATATCTCAGGGGCTGCCACAGAGAGGAAGGGGGTCAAGCTATTTTTCAAAAGCTCCCGAAGGCCAGACAAGGAATAATGGAGGGAAACTAACCAAGGAGAGAAGCAACCTGGAACTAAGGAGAGATTTCCTAAAGGTGAAAACAATGAATCAATGGAACAGCTTCCCTTCAGAAATTTTGGGTACTCCAGGTCCGCCTGGTGCACCAATTGCGACCCTACCTGGATCGGGAGGCCCTTCAGACAGTCACTCACACCCTTGTGACCTCAAGACTGGATTATTGTAATGCGCTCTACATGGGGCTGCCCTTGAAGAGTGTTCGAAGACTCCAATTAGTCCAGAATGCAGCCGCGCGAGCGATTGTGGGTGCACCAAGGTACACCCACGTTACACCTATCCTCCGCGAGCTACACTGGCTACCTATTAGTCTCCGAATCCGCTTCAAGGTGCTGGTCGCTACCTATAAAGCCCTACATGGCATCGGACCTGGGTACCTGAGAGACCGCCTCCTGCCGATTACCTCTCTCAGACCAATTAGATCTCACAGGTTAGGTCTCCTCCGGATTCCATCTGCCAGCCAATGTCGGCTGGCGACTCCCCGGGGGAGAGCCTTCTCTGTTGCAGCTCCAGCCCTCTGGAACGAGCTCCCTGTTGAGATCCGGACCCTTGCTACCCTCCCGGCCTTCCGCAAAGCCACCAAGTCCTGGCTGTTCCAGCAGGCTGGGGGGAGCTGAGAAGCATCTACCTCCACGGAAATTGTGAATGTTGGCTTGTTTTTAATATGTTGTCTTTGTCTAGTTTCCCCCTTTCCCTTGTCTTTTGTGAGCCGCCCGGAGTCCTCCGGGAGTGGGCGGCATACAAGACAAACAAACAAACAAACAAATAAATAAATAAATAAATACTCCATCACTGGAGGCTTTTAAAAAGAGAATGGACAACCATTTGCCTGAAATTATATAGTCTCTTGCTTGAGCAGGGGGTTGGACTAGAAGACCTCCAAGGTCCCTTCCAACTCAATTATTCTATCTTCTAGAACTGCACCCTAATTCAACCCAATTCGCTTTTGAGAAAGATTCTGTCTTTTAACCAATGACTCGGAAGGAACTGAAGCCAGTGTGTCTTCAACTCTAGCTATAAAACCCAGTTGCCGAACAACTGTAAGTTTAAAGGTCGCATTTATTAGCTGCTGCATGCGATAAATAGGCAATAAAAAATAAAACACACCCTATGTAAAAGAGAGAGGGGAATGGTGGCGCTTCCTCTTTCTGTTTGGTGAGGATCTCCCCTCCCTCTTTGAACCCTGCGCTGCTTCCACAAATCCTCGAAGGCTTTTTAACGCCGGACTCTTACACACAATCTTGCAAATAGCCTTCGAGCCACGTCAGAATGCCCAGATGCAACCTCAAGGATGCGAAGGAGAACTTCCAGATTTTGGCCGAGACAGCTCAGCTTATAACTTTACAAGTTTACAATAGCAGAGTTGGAAGGGACTTTGGTGGTCTTCTAGTCCAACCCCCTGCCTAGGCAGGAAACCCTATACCGTTTCATGGCTATCCAACATCTTCTTAAAGACTTCCAGTGTTGGAGCATTCACAACTTCTGGAGGCAAGTTGTTCCACTGATTAATTGTTCTAACTGTCAGGAAATTTCTCCTCAGTTCTAAGTTGCTTCTCTCCTTGATTAGTTTCCACCCATTGCTTCTTGTCCTGCCCTCGGGGGCTTTGGAGAATAGCTTGAGCCCCTCTTCTTTGGGGCAACCCCTGAGATATTGAAACACTGCTATCATGTCTCCCCTAGTCCTTCTTTTCATTAAACTAGACCTACCCAGTTCCTGCAACCGTTCTTCATATATTTTAACTTCCCCCCAAGCAGGGGTGAAATTCAATTTTTTAAAACTACCAGTTCTGTGAGCGTGGCTTCTTGGGCATGGCAGTATTTACACCTGAAAAGGCCTGCGCATGCAGAGAATGTTAGAAAAGGGGGGGAGGGAAGCTACATTTCTGCAATGGAGATTATTCTGCGCAATGTATAGAACCAAAAATCAAGATGGCACCGCTGACAATAGAATTTGTTCGGGTGCAGGGGCAGCTGAGTTACTACCTACTCGGCTGAACTGGTCCGAACGGGTAGGGAATAAAGGGAGCCGAGGTGGCGCAGTGGTTAAATGCAGCACTGCAGGCTACTTCAGCTGACTGCAGTTCTGCAGTTCGGCGGTTCAAATCTCACCGGCTCAAGGTTGACTCAGCCTTCCATCCTTCCGAGGTGGGTAAAATGAGGACCCGGATTGTTGTTGGGGGCAATATGCTGAATCTGTAAACCGCTTAGAGAGGGCTGAAAGCCCTATGAAGCGGTATATAAGTCTAACTGCTATTGCTATTTTCCTCCTTTCCTTCCTTCCTTTCTCATTTCCTTTCCTTTCCTTTCCCTTCCTTCTTTGCAATGGTGGCGCAATGATTAGAATATTGCCGGCTGACTCTGCCCGCTGCCAGGAGTTCGATCCTGACCAACTCAAGGTTGACTCAGCCTTCCATCCTTCCGAGGTGGGTAAAATGAGGACCCAGATTGTTGGGGGCAAGTAGGCTGACTCTGTAAACTGCTTAGAGAGGGCTGAAAGCCCTATGAAGCGGTATATAAGTCTAACTGCTATTGCTATTGATCGGCGTGCACGCATGTGCGCCAGAAACCCGAAAGAGGAACGGGAGACGCCACGCGTGCCAGCCGAAATGTGTCACGACTTTGGGCATGCGTGCCCCGGTTTGGCCATCCCGGCTCTAGACCATTTTAAACAATTAGTTCCCGATTTCTTCTTGGAAACTTCCAGTAATGGAAGTCAAGATTCCCTCAATTTGGACACCCTTCTTCTTCTTCTTCTCCGAAGACTATTTGGGTTCCTGGAAGCCCAAGCCTGCCTCACTCACCCCCGCCTGCAGACGATTTCCAGGGCTTCGACGTTGCCGTGGTATGCCACCAGCAGAGTGGGCGTCATGCCATCCGCATCGGCGGTGTTGAGGTCCCTGCGGGTAGCTTCTTTCAGTAATTGCAGGTTGCTGTCGGCAGCTGCTCGGTGGAAGCGAGAGGACATCGTTCCTGTGGCCGGTTGGCGTTTCTGGTGGGTCGTGAAACAATGAGGAGGAGGAGGAGGAGGAGGCCTGCTCAGCTCCCACGGCCCTGCCCAAGGCAGTGGCTGCTTAATCCCAGCAGACGGGACACTTTTGATGACACAGCAAATGACGTGAGAAGCAAAGGTTATTGTCCCTGTGACTTATTTGCATGGGAGAATTTCATACTCCAGAGAGCAGGAGGAGGGTGGGGAAATCTTACAGCCTTGGCGGTTGTTTTAAAAATAATAATAATAATAATGAAGGGAGACGCACTTTGGAAGGCTTTTATTTATTCCTTAAATTGATAAGATAGGTGGACTTCAGCTCCCAGAATCCCCCAGCCAGCATTCTCAAATAATCCCAGATAGGTTTTAAAAGGCATTTTCCTTTCGTCGCTGGCAGCTCAATTCACACACAGGTGACTTAACTAGGTGTATGAGGTTAGCTGTGAGAGCCAGAAACCAGGAGACTGTGAGTTCTAGTCTTACCTTAGGAACCAGGAGACTGTGAATTCTAGTCCTACCTTAGAGACCAGCAGACTCTGAGTTCTAGTGCTACCTTAGAAACCAGGAGATGTGAATTCTAGTCCTACCTTAGAAACCAGCAGACTCTGAGTTCTAGTGCTACCTTAGAAACTAGGAGACTGTGAGTTCTAGTCCTACCTTAGAGACCAGGAGACTGTGAGTTCTAGTCCTACTTTAGAGACCAGGAGACTGCGAATTATAGTCCTACCTTAGAAACCAGGAGACTGTGAGTTCTAGTCCTGCCTTAGAAACCAGGAGACTCTGAGTTCTAGTCCTACCCTAGAAACTAGGAGACTGTGAGTTCTAGTCCTACCTTAGAGACCAGGAGACTGCAAATTATAGTCCTACCTTAGAAACCAGGAGACTGTGAGTTCTAGTCCTACCTTAGAAACTAGGAGACTCTGAGTTCTAGTCCTACGTTAGAGACCAGCAGACTCTGAGTTCTAGTGCTACCTTAGAAACCAGGAGATTGTGAGTTCTAGTCCTACCTTAGAGACCAGGAGACTGCGAATTATAGTCCTACCTTAGAAACCAGGAGACTGTGAATTATAGTCCTACCTTAGAAACCAGGAGACTGAGAATTCCAGTCCTATCTTAGAGACCAGTAGACTCTGATTTCTAGTCTTACCTTAGAAACCAGGAGACTCTGAGTTCTAGTGCTACCTTAGAAACTAGGAGAATCTTAGTTCTAGTCCTACCTTAGAGACCGGGAGACTGTGAGTTCTAATCCTACCTTAAAAACCAGGAGACTGTGAGTTCTAGTCCTACCTTAGAGACCAGGAGACTGTGAGTTCTAATCCTACCTTAAAAACCAGGAGACTGTGAGTTCTAGTCCTACCTTAGAAACTAGGAGAATCTTAGTTCTAGTCCTACCTTAGAGACCGGGAGACTGTGAGTTCTAATCCTACCTTAAAAACCAGGAGACTGTGAGTTCTAGTCCTACCTTAGAGACCAGGAGACTCTGAGTTCTCGTCCTACTTTAGCCCGGGAGCTGCCAGTGATGAAAGGAAAATGGATTTTTAAACCTATGGGATTATATGAGAATGCTGGATGGGGGATTCTGGGAGCTGAAGTCCACTTATCTTAAAGTTACCAAAATCTGGAAAACATTGGGGAGGAGAAAAGTTTTCTGTTTTCTTTCTTCTTCTTCTTCTTCTTCTTCTTCTTCTTCTTCTTCTTCTTCTTCTTCTTCTTCTTCTTCTTCTCCTCCTCCTCCTCCTCCTCCTCCTCCTCCTCCTCCCCTCCTCCTCCTCCCCTCCTCCTCCTCCTCCTCCTCCTCCCCCCCCCCCCTCCTCCTCCTCCTCCTCCTCCTCCTTCTTCCCCAGACTGTGGGGGCAATATGCTGACTCTGTAAACCGCTTAGAGAGGGCTAAAAGCCCTATGAAGCGGTATATAAGTCTATATAAGTCTAACTGCTATTGCTAACTGCTATTGCTATTGCTATTCTTCTTTCTTCTTCTTTCTTTCCTTTCTTCTTTCTTCTTTCTTCTTTCTTCTTTCTTCTTTCTTCCTTCTTTCTTCCTTCTTTCTTCTTCCTCTTCTTCTTCTTCCTCTTATTTTCATCACGAGAAAACCCGGCCGGAGGGAGGCCAAATTTAGGACTGAAACCGAGAGGTGAAGGGAGGCGATCTGCAAAGCCTCTAAGCCTCGCTCCGTGGGTCCGTCTCGGTTGACATGGGCGATGCCGTTGACAGCCTGGCCCGCCGTACGATTCCTCGCGAGTAAGTCGGTCGGCTCTCTGGGACCCGCCCGAGTCAGGGAAGAGGCCACCTCCGTGGGGTTTTCTCTACAGCCGGGGTGTGTGTGTGTGTGGGATCGGGCTAGATCCGCGTTTGGGATACCGGGCGGCCCCGACTCTGAGCGCGCAATTCGGGGAAGGGTTTCGCCTGAAATGTGAACGGGTTTGCAAGCAGGGCTGAGGATCGGTAGTAGCGTGCTTGCAAAGAAGCGGCAGATAATCGAAACCTCGAGGGAGGGGGGGAAGGAAGGAGAAAGAAAGAAAAAGGGAGAAGGAAAGAAGGGGGAGAGGAGGGGAGGGAGAGAGGGAGAAAGAACGATAGGGAAAGAGAAAGAGAGAAAGAGAGAGGGAGAGAGGAAGGGAGGAAGGAAGGAAGGGGAGAGGAGGGTACGGAGAAAGAGAGAGATGGAAAGAGAGATGGAGGGAGGAAGAAAGAAAGAGAAGGAGGGAGGGAGGGAGAGAGAAAGAAGAAAGAAAGAAATAGAAACAGAGAGAAAGAGAGAGAGAGGAGAGAGGAAGGAAGGAAGGAAGGGGAGTGGAGGGAAAAGAGATGGAAAGAAAGAAAGAGAAAGAGAGATGGAGGGAGGAAGAAAGAAAGAAAAAAGAAAGAGAAGAGAGGAGGGAGAAAGAGAGAAAGAAAGAAAGAGAGAGATGGAAAGAGAGAAAGAAAGAGAAAGAAAGAGGAAGGAAGGAAGGGGAGAGGAGAGGAGGGAGGGAGAAAGAAAGAGAGAAAGAGAGAGAGGGAAAGAGAAAGAGGGAGAGAGGGAGGAAGAAAGAGAGGAAGGGAGGGAGGGGGAGAGAGAGAAAGAGAAAAAGAAGAAAGAAAGAGAGTGAGAGAGAGGGAGGGAGGGAAGGGAGGAGAAAGAAAGAAAGAAAGAAAGAAAGAAAGAAAGAAAGAAAGAAAGAAAGAAAGAAAGAAAGAAAGAAAGCGCGCATTCAGCCGAGCGCTCGGGCGGGAAAGCCTCCCCAGCCCAGCTGAGTAGAACGTGAGAACGTAGTGAGTTGTGGGACCGGCGTTGCGCATGCGCGTTGAAAGCCCATGCAGGCTATAAAAACCGAATCGGGCGTCTAAACTGCGAGGCTGAAAGTTAATACGGTCTGTTTTGCGCCGGGCGGCTAGGATGCAGATGCCTGTGGGTTGGGCGTCTTGCAATGCGTGGTAAAAGTTTGATTAATTTCCTTAGGCGTGGGAGAAGGGGCAGCCGGTCGTATGAATGCAGCCAAGCTTAATTTCTTTTTCTTTTTCTTTCTGCTTTAGGCTCTTCTTTGGCTACTTTCTAAGCAGTATTTTTACCTCCGGAGCTCTAAATTTCCCAGGTAACGGGAATTTCTCTTGGTTTGCAATGGGATATTCCGGGAAGTATCGTGGTTTCTCTCTGAATAATGTTGGGAACAAACTAGGCTTGCTCCTAAAATTCAGGCTGGACAGCATACTCTATTCCCCAAGCAAGCATTCAAAGCAATGTGCCAAATCCATCAATTCTGGTTTATAAACCATGGCTAATCCCTAACAGAACAAACTACAATTGCTCTGAGCACCTTGGGGGGAAGCTAGGTTCCTAAGCCACAGTTTAGTCTCCTTCCTTTGGCTTAATGTGGGGAGAAAACCTGGACTTGGTGATGTTAACCTGGTTTGACGGATAAGAGTGAGTGCTGTTGCTGATAATCTCCTATTGCAACCTAACCAGGATGCGAGAGGGATGGGGTTAAATTGTCAACGTTTGTCTTAAATTCCCCTATATTGGGTTAGTAGTAATGTGAGTATGCTTCCCAGCTACTGCGGTGATAAACCAGAGATGAGTGCTTAGCCTGTGATTTAAAGGCAATAGCTGTGGTTTAACGCAGTAAGCTAAAATCAAGTAATTCAATTAGCCGTGGTTTAGTGTGGTATCAATCCAGACCTATTATGTTTTCTCTGCTGTTTTGCTCTGAGCCTTTAAAATGACCAACAACAACCCTGCGAGGTGGGCGGGGCCCAAAGTCACCCAGTTGGCTTTCATGCCCAAGGTGAGACTAGAACTCCCCATCTCCTGGTTATTGGCTCAAACTCACGCAATTGGCTTTCATGCCCAAGGAGAGACTAGAACTCCCCATCTCCTGGTTATTGGCCCAAAGTCACCCAGTTGGCTTTCATGGATAAGGTGACACTAGAACTCCCCATCTCCTGGTTATTGGCTCAAACTCACCCAGTTGGCTTTCATATCTAAGGAGAGACTAGAACTCCCCATCTCCTGGTTATTGGCCCAAGGTCACCCAGTTGGCTTTCATGCCTAAGGAGAGACTAGAACTCCCCATCTCCTAGTTATTGGGTCAAACTCACCCAGTTGGCTTTCATGCCTAAGGAGAGACTAGAACTCCCCATCTCCTGGTTATTGGCTCAAACTCAGGCAATTGGCTTTCATGGCTAAGGTGAAACTAGAACTCCCCATCTCCTGGTTATTGGCTCAAACTCACCCAATTGGCTTTCATGCCTAAGGTGAGACTAGAACTCCCCATCTCCTGGTTATTGGCCCAAACTCACCCAGTTGGCTTTCATGCCCAAGGAGAGACTAGAACTCTCCATCTCCTGGTTATTGGTTCAAACTCACCCAATTGGCTTTCATGCCTAAGGTGAGACTAGAACTCCCCCTCTCCTGGTTATTGGCTCAAACTCACCCAGTTGGCTTTCATGCCCAAAGTGAGACTAGAATTCCCCATCTCCTGGTTATTGGCTCAAACTCACCCAGTTGGCTTTCATGCCTAAGGTGAGACTAGAACTCCCAATCTCCTGGTTATTGGCTCAACCTCACCCAGTTGGCTTTCATGCCTAAGGAGAGACTAGAACTCCCCATCTCCTTGTTATTGGCTCAAACTCACCCAGTTGGCTTTCATGCCCAAGGAGAGACTAGAACTCCCAATCTCCTGGTTATTGGCTCAAACTCACCCAGTTGGCTTTCATGCCTAAGGTGAGACTAGAACTCCCAATCTCCTGGTTATTGGCTCAACCTCACCCAGTTGGCTTTCATGCATAAGGAGAGACTAGAACTCCCCATCTCCTTGTTATTGGCTCAAACTCACCCAGTTGGCTTTCATGCCCAAGGAGAGACTAGAACTCCCAATCTCCTGGTTATTGGCTCAAACTCACCCAGTTGGCTTTCATGCCTAAGGTGAGACTAGAACTCCCCATCTCCTGGTTATTGGCTCAAACTCACCTAATTGGCTTTCATGCCTAAGGTGAGACTAGAACTCCCCATCTCCTGGTTATTGGCCCAAACTCACCCAGTTGGCTTTCATGCTAAGGTGAGACTAGAACTCCCCATCTCCTGGTTAATGGCTCAAACTCACCCAGTTGGCTTTCATGGCTAAGGTGAGACTAGAACTCCCCATCTCCTGGTTATTGGCTCAAACTCAGGCAATTGGCTTTCATGGCTAAGGTGAAACTAGAACTCCCCATCTCCTGGTTATTGGCTCAAACTCACCCAATTGGCTTTCATGCCTAAGGTGAGACTAGAACTCCCCATCTCCTGGTTATTGGCCCAAACTCACCCAGTTGGCTTTCATGCCCAAGGAGAGACTAGAACTCTCCATCTCCTGGTTATTGGTTCAAACTCACCCAATTGGCTTTCATGCCTAAGGTGAGACTAGAACTCCCCCTCTCCTGGTTATTGGCTCAAACTCACCCAGTTGGCTTTCATGCCCAAAGTGAGACTAGAATTCCCCATCTCCTGGTTATTGGCTCAAACTCACCCAGTTGGCTTTCATGCCTAAGGTGAGACTAGAACTCCCAATCTCCTGGTTATTGGCTCAACCTCACCCAGTTGGCTTTCATGCCTAAGGAGAGACTAGAACTCCCCATCTCCTTGTTATTGGCTCAAACTCACCCAGTTGGCTTTCATGCCCAAGGAGAGACTAGAACTCCCAATCTCCTGGTTATTGGCTCAAACTCACCCAGTTGGCTTTCATGCCTAAGGTGAGACTAGAACTCCCAATCTCCTGGTTATTGGCTCAACCTCACCCAGTTGGCTTTCATGCATAAGGAGAGACTAGAACTCCCCATCTCCTTGTTATTGGCTCAAACTCACCCAGTTGGCTTTCATGCCCAAGGAGAGACTAGAACTCCCAATCTCCTGGTTATTGGCTCAAACTCACCCAGTTGGCTTTCATGCCTAAGGTGAGACTAGAACTCCCCATCTCCTGGTTATTGGCTCAAACTCACCTAATTGGCTTTCATGCCTAAGGTGAGACTAGAACTCCCCATCTCCTGGTTATTGGCCCAAACTCACCCAGTTGGCTTTCATGCTAAGGTGAGACTAGAACTCCCCATCTCCTGGTTAATGGCTCAAACTCACCCAGTTGGCTTTCATGGCTAAGGTGAGACTAGAACTCCCCATCTCCTGGTTATTGGCTCAAACTCACCCAATTGGCTTTCATGCCTAAGGTGAGACTAGAACTCCCCCTCTCCTGGTTATTGGCTCAAACTCACCCAGTTGGCTTTCATGCCCAAGGTGAGACTAGAACTCCCCCTCTCCTGGTTATTGGCCCAAGGTCACCCAGTTGGCTTTCATGCCTAAGGTGAAACTAGAACTCCCCATCTCCTGGTTATTGGCTCAAACTCACCCAGTTGGCTTTCATGCCTAAGGAGAGACTAGAACTCCCCATCTCCTGGTTATTGGCCCAAGGTCACCCAATTGGCTTTCATGCCTAAGGTGAGACTAGAACTCTCTGTCTCCTGGAGATTGGACCAAAGTCACCCAGCTGGCTTTCTTGGCTAAGATGGAACTAGAGCTCACCATCTCCTGGTGGTTGGCCCAAAGTCACCCAGTTGGCTTTCATGCCTAAGGTGAGACTAGAACTCACGGACTCCTGCTATTTAGCCTGGTACCTGAACCACCAGGCCAAACTGGTATAGTATAGATGGCAAACCTATGGCACATCTGCCAGAGGTGGCGCGCAAAGCCCTCTTTGCCTGCATGCCAGTCCTTTGCCTTAGTCCAGCTCCACCATACATGTGGGCATGCCTCCTGCTGGCCAGCTGGACTACGGGGCTCTGCGGGGAAGTGGGGCGCATGTGGGGGGATGCATGTGTGGAGGGGCGCGCATGCATTGCATCTTGGGGGTTCATGCGCCCCCCAGTTTTGGGCCTGGAAAGCTGCCTGCACCAACCTGGAACCTAAAACCAGGTGTAGGGGCTCTGCCCGAGCCCCCCCCCCCATTTTGGGCCTGGAAGTCATCCTGCACCAACCTGGAAGCTAAAAATGGGTGAGGGGGGTGGGCAGGGGTGCATGCACAGGAAGGGCGCTAACATTGCACTTTGCAGTTTGGGACGCGCGCTTTGGGCACTTGGCACCCAAAAGGTTAACCATCACTGGTATAGAGCTTCCTGCTTGAGCAGGGGGTTGGACTAGAAGACCTCCAAGGTCCCTTCCAGCTCTAGTAACAGAATAACAACAAAGCAACAGAATAATAGAACAACGGCTCTTGATACTCTAGGTCAGTGTTTCTCAACCTTGGCAACTTGAAGATGTCCGGACTTCAACTCCCAGAATTCTGGCTGGGGAATTCTGGGAGTTGAAGTCCGGACATCTTCAAGTTGCCAAGGTTGAGAAACACTGACCTAGGTAATATAGAGCAGGAATTAGCCACAGCTTAATGTCCTGTCGATGTTGCTATAGGTACGGCTCAAATGCTGTGGTCCTATCTTGATCCGTTCTCTGGACATGGGGTATCAAGAAAAGGTGGGCTTATCTTTTATGACAGGTACAGTGTCTTGCCATGATGACCCGTGGCAAATTGGGCTGCCAAAGGAAGTTGCCAACTTGAGCTCCTGGGACATAGACATTCTCGGTACGTTTGATCCAGTGGTGAAATTCAATTTTTTTTACTACCGGTTCTGTGGGTGTGGTGTGGCTTGGTGGGTGTGGCTTGGTGGGCGTGGCAGGGGAAGGATACTGCAAAATCCCCATTCCCTCCCCGCTCCAGGGGAAGGATACTGCAAAAATCTCCATTCCCTCCCCGCTCCAGGGGAAGGATACTGCAAAATCCCCATTCCCTCCCCACTCCAGGGGAAGGATACTGCAAAATCCCCATTCCCTCCCCACTCCAGGAGAAGAATACTGCAAAATCTCCATTCCCTCCCCGCTCCAGGGGAAGGATACTGCAAAATCTCCATTCCCTCCCCGCTCCAGGGGAAGGATACTGCAAAAATCTCCATTCCCTCCCCGCTCCAGGGGAAGGATACTGTAAAATCTCCATTCCCTCCCCACTCCAGGGGAAGGATACTGCAAAATCCCCATTCCCTCCCCACTCCAGGGGAAGGATACTGCAAAATCTCCATTCCCTCCCCACTCCAGGGGAAGGATACTGCTAAATCTCCATTCCCTCCCCACTCCAGGGGAGGGATACTGCAAAATCCCCATTCCCTCCCCACTCCAGGGGAAGGATACTGCAAAATCCCCATTCCCTCCCCACTCCAGGAGAAGAATACTGCAAAATCTCCATTCCCTCCCCGCTCCAGGGGAAGGATACTGCAAAATCTCCATTCCCTCCCCGCTCCAGGGGAAGGATACTGCAAAAATCTCCATTCCCTCCCCGCTCCAGGGGAAGGATACTGTAAAATCTCCATTCCCTCCCCACTCCAGGGGAAGGATACTGCAAAATCCCCATTCCCTCCCCACTCCAGGGGAAGGATACTGCAAAATCTCCATTCCCTCCCCACTCCAGGGGAAGGATACTGCTAAATCTCCATTCCCTCCCCACTCCAGGGGAGGGATACTGCAAAATCCCCATTCCCTCCCCACTCCAGGGGAAGGATACTGCAAAATCCCCATTCCCTCCCCGCTCCAGGGGAAGGATACTGCAAAATCTCCATTTCCACCCTCCTCTGGGGCCAGCCAAAAGTGGCATTGGCCGGTTCTCCGAACTACTCAAAATTTCCGCTACCAGTTCTCCAGACTACTCAAAATTTCCACTACCGGTTCTCCAAACTACTCAAAATTTCCACTACCAGTTCTTCGAACTACTCAAAATTTCCACTACCGGTTCTCCGAACTACCCCAAATTTCCGCTACTGGTTCTCTAGAACCGCCTGGATTTCACCCCTGGTTTGATCCTTCTTCAATTATTGGGACTCTTCTGTTTGAAGTAACGCTTTTGGGAATGGGTTGCGTCTAACTCAATGGCCTTCAAACTTGGCATGTTTTAAGACTTGTGGACTCCAACTCCCAGAATTCCTAAGCTAAAATGACTGGAGGAGGAATTCTGGGAGTTGAAGTCCACAAGTCTTAAAGCTGTCAAGTTTGAAGACTCCCCGGTTTAACCTTCTGGCTGGTTTTTCGACAGATGGCAGTGGAGATGATATGGAAGACTGCCGTTACCAAATTGACTACGGGAAGCAAGTGTTGATGGTTGGGCACCAGAACTGTACCGAAATGGAGGTATGCCCTTGAGGTGCTGTGAATAATGTGGACTGGGGAAGTCTGGAAATTGAAGTCCCCACATCTTAAAACTGCCAAGTTTGAAAATCACCTGGTCTAAAGCAAGGCATCTCCAAACTTGGCAACTTTTAACACTTGTGGACTTCGAGTCTCTCTCACCAATATTATTTTGTATTATTAAATATTTACATCAATTCGTCTTACCGTCAACCCTACAAGAACAATTATTGGCTCTTCTGCTCTCCATACACCATATTTGTACCCTATCCATCACTTTCTTCTCCCTCTCTCCTCCTCCTCCCTACCTCCTTTCTTCCCTCTGTCATCCTTCTCTTCTCTACTTCCCCTTCAGTTCTCCTCCTCCTCTCTCCCCTTTCCACTCCTTTCTCTCCTCTTCCCCCCTCTCTCCTGTCACTCTCTTCTTCTCTTTACCTCTCTCCCCTCTTCTACACTCTTCATCTCATTTACTTGGTGTATTTCAGCCTCTGAGCAAGCTCCATTTTATGTTAATGGTATTTATAATTTAATTTCAATAAACATCTTTAATTTTAACATATATGCTCCTTTTTAAAAAAAAATAATCAGGCACCGTCCAAAACTGGAGATGCCACCCAGTCACACCACTCCAGGTGCAGGGCAATATGTCCTTGACTCTCTGAGAAAGGAATGTTATTTTGACTATAAGGAATGGATCAGTTCCCGAAGTTGCTCCTCAGGAATTCACAACTTCATTAAAAGATGGTGGTTTTTTTTGGCGGTTTCTATTCCCAGGATAACAAGCCGCGCCTGAGATTCAGGTTGCAGTTCAACGATACGGAGGGGGTTCGACCCCAGAATGAAACTTACAGCGTAGACTGCGATGCCCCCCAGGCCGATGAAGCGCGTTCCAACAGTGGCTTCGCCAGTGCTACTACAAACTGCACCAAAAACAACATGGCGGTAAGTGTTGAGGGCAGGGTTGACTGCCACTGCTCTGGTGAACACCTAAGTGCCAAGTACAGCCTTGTGTATAATTTACCCATGTAGTATGGCTTTTACGTTTATCCTTCTCATATTAGTGTCATTATTATTATAAAACTCAGAGCTTCTGCGCCGGAGACAAATTCCTTGTGTGTCTAATCCCACTTGGCCATATAAAGCATTCTATTCTTTATATTATTCTATTCTATTCTATTCTATTCTCTCTTATTCTCTCCTATTCTTATTCCATTCTATTTTCTATTCTATCCTCTCCTATTCTATTCTCTATTCTCTTCCATACTCTCTTCTATATTCTCTTCCATTCTATATTCCCCAGAATAGAATATAGAATTAACTACAATATATACAATTCTTTTATATATTCTACCCTATATTCTATCATATTCTATATTCTATCCTATTCTATATTCTATCCTCTCTATTGTATTCTCTATTCTCTTCTCTGCTCTCTTCTATATTCTCAGAATAGAATATAGAATTCTATACAATATATAGAATTCTTCTATATATTCTACCCTGTATTCTAGCCCATCCTATAATCTATTCCATTCAGTATTCTATCCTATTCTATAATCTATCCTATCCTATATTCTATCCTATTCTAGATTCTATCCTCTCTATTCTCTACTCTCTTCTATATTCTCTTCTATATTCTATCCTATTCTATAATCTATCCTATTCCTATTACTCTACTCTACTCTCTACTCTTACTCCATTCTCATCTATCCCTCTTCTTCCCTCTTCTAATCTCTTTTGTGTTTCTTGCATGGTTTATGTCTCCTGTTGTAGTAGTCCTTGACTTCCAACAGTTCATTTCATGTCCATTCAACTCGATTCTTTTCAACGCATTGCACCGTTTTGCTATTCATGCTCATATCCAAATATCTTCCCCTTGTAGGTTACATTCCCAAGGCTGATTCCCAGTTTTCGGGATGAACTCACGGTATGTAATCCAACTTCCTCCGGCAAGCTAGTTGAATCGCATTTACCAATAAAATAACACTAGGGGGGGGGGAATCTATAATCTGCCCACGTGACTTGGCTCACATTACAGCAGTGATTTATTTGATTGCGGTTGAGCATGTGGTTTAATCACAGCTATTGACACAAAGTGCGGTTTAGTTGGGGGAAATCTGAATCTGTCTCTGAGATTTTAATTAGACTTGGTGATTTTTTCCCTCCAAGTCTTCGAAATGTATCTGTTGGCTGATAATGAAAGCACACAAATTAAGTCTGTTTTTTTTAAGATTGCTGTTTGGAGATTTAAGATTTTAAGAGGTGTCCTTCTGCACAGGTGGTAGAGATTTTTTAACATCTCCGAGGTCCTCTCCAATAAATATCATAATGTCAACATCCAGCTTGAGCATCCAAATAAAAGTCCAGCACCATTTTGCTCCTTAAAAACTGTTTTATTGAATACATTGCATAGTAATCTCAAGGCAAAACTAACTCTGAGATTCCCAGGTGCAGGTTCATAGTATTAAACAATGATTTTCCCAGCCAAACCCCCATGGGAACCATCTGAATCAACATCATACCTATTTAAGATGTCCTTAAAAAGTTTCCAGATTCTCTCAAGCTTCAGTGAAGCAGCAGAAGTTTCATTTGCTGAGCTTGTCTATCAGAAAGCTTGGCAGTTCGGCGGTTCGAATCCCTAGCACCACATAACAGTGAGCTCCCGTGACTTGTCCCAGCTTCTGCCAACAGAAGCAGTTCGAAAGCACGTAAAAAAAAAAAATGCAAGTAGAAAAATAGGGACCACCTTTGGTGGGAAGGGAACAGCGTTCCATGCTCCTTCGGCGTTGAGTCATGCCGGCCACATGCCCACGGAGACGTCTTCGGATAGCGCTAGCTCTTAGGCTTTGAAACGGAGATGAGCACCGCCCCCTAGAGTCAGGGACGATTAGCACATATGTGCGAGGGGAACCTTTACCTTTTAAGCAACATCAAAACAGAATGCTTTTCAAAAGTAGTGTCTGAAATTGGAGAGCTTTCAGATTCTGCAACATGGTTATTGCAAACCTGTCTTGGTCCAAAGATCTTTTCTTAATGTTGTGGCATTTATTTTAGGGTGTCCGGCCTGGAATGGGGTCTCAAGTAGCACCTGGAATGGAGTGGATGGTATCGATCGAGGATAATGGCCAGATCCATCATTTGCTTCTCAGGCAGGCGATTCAACAGGGCTACACTTTCTTTTCCGATGCCACTGATATCATTATCCAAGTCCCGTTTAATGCTAGAGGAGTTGCAGTTTACAAGGTACAAGAAAAGGGGAAATAAGAGCTGTAGGTGCCGGGATACAGGTAGTCCTTGACTTATGACAGTTTGTTTAGCGACTGTTTAGTGAAGTTGCAACAGCATTGAAAATAGTGATCAATGACCGTTTTTCACACTTATGACCGTTGCATCACACACACACACACACACACACACACACACACACACACACACACACACCCCGTGATCAACTTTGAGATACTTGGCAAGTGGCTCATATTTATGATGAGTTCAGTGTCTGGGCTCATGTGAGAGCCGAGGTGGCGCAAGGGTTAAATGCAGCACGGCAGGCTACTTCAGCTGACTGTAGTTCTGCAGTTCAGCTGTTCAAATCTCACCGGCTCAAGGTTGACTCAGCCTTCCATCCTTCCGAGGTGGGTGAAATGAGGACCCAGACTGTGGGGGCGATATGCTGACTCTGTAAACCGCTTAGAGAGGGCTGAAAGCCCTATGAAGCGGTATATAAGTCTAACTGCTATTGCTATCATGTGATCTCCCTTTTTGATCTTCTGACAAAGTCAGTGGGGAAGTGAGATTCATTTAACACCCATGTCACTCATTTAACAACTGCAGTGATTCATTTAACAATGGCAGGAAGAAAAATTGTAAAATGTGGTAAAACTCACAACAGTTTTTACCTACACAATTGAGTGCAAAATTTCCATTGCTAAGTCAAGGACTGCCTATATAAATTCCCCATGTTTGGTATTACTTCTCCAAAACTGAGGTTTGCAGAAAGTGTTTTATTGTTAACGATTGTGGGATTTATGATTTTTTTTTTCTCGTTTTACTAAGGTTTTTAGAATAGGTGGCCTCTACATTGATTGGTTTTTATTTATTTTTTTGTTTTTATCCTGCCTTTATTATTTTATAGGTAACGCAAGGTAGCAAACATTAACTAATATTCCTTTCCCTTGCTATTTTCTCCAATACAACAATCCTGTGAAGTGGGTTGGGATGAGGGAGAGGGACTCGCCCCAGGTCATCTAGCCAAGGTTCATGCTTAAAGTGGAACTAGAACTCTGTCTCCTGGTGATTGGCCCAAAGTCACCCAGCTGGCTTTCATACTAAAGGTGGGACCAGAACTTACCATCTCCTGGTAGGTTTGCTCAAAGTCTCCCAGTTGGCTTTCATGGATAAGGTGGGACTAGAATTCCTGGCCACCTGGTGATTGGCCCAAAGTCACCCAACCTACTTTCATGCTTAAGGTGGGACTAGAACTTACCATCTCCTGGTAGGTTCACTCAACGTCTTCCAGTTGGCTTTCATGACTAAGGTGGGACTAGAACTCTCCGTCTCCTGGTGATTGGCCTGAACTCATCTAACTGACTTCCATGCCTAATGGTAAGGATGTGCTATGAGATAATGGTGATGATGTAGTGATGGGCATCCTTCCACTTTTAATGGTTTGGGGGAAGTGTCAAGATCTGCTTTGGGATTGGCTTATTGGCATAAAAAAATGTTTCTAGAATGTTAAAAGCATGAAACGTTTCTGTGTCTTTTTCAGCAAGATGACCACGTGTTATATACCGTAGCCATCAAGCTAACTTATGGGCCACCAGAGCAGCGCCTGACTCTGGAATCAAGAATGATCTGTGCCCCAGGTGAAAACTTTTGTTTCCAACATTCTGCTTCTAAATCAGACATGGGGATGTTGCCTTCCAACTGGGCGTTCTATCTGTAACTTTTCCATCTTCTTCCTCATACGTTGATTCCTTCTATCCTTTCCTTTAACTTTACTTCATGAAAAAAGACCCATATTTTCCCTTCCTTTCTTAATCCAAGTTTGTTTACTCACAGGGTGGGAAAGTGGGTGAATTGAATTCTGACACCTACACATAGTATGTGTTAGATTTTAAAGTAACGCGACTGCACTTGTATACTGTTGCTCTTTAATTCCACTGTAAAAATAGGACAAGCTGAATATATTAATAGATTGTAGAAATACACCGAAGGGAGGAGTAGAGGGATAGAAGAAAGAGGGGTAGAGAGGGCGGGAGAGAGGACTGGAGGGAGGGGGAGAAGGAAGGGAGGGAGTGTATCAGGAGAGAGGAGTGGTAGAGGGGGAGGGGAAGTAGGGTAGAGGGGAATGATGGAGGGAAGATGGAAAGTTGGAGGGGGGTGAAAGAAAGGGTGTATGGAGGGTCGAAGAGGTACATTGGGTTTTTATTTTTGGGGGTACTGCTGATAAGAGGAATGGCTGTGTTTATTAATGTTATATGGCCCCGGTTATGCACAGTATATATGTGACTGTACGAAAATGAAAATGGAAAATAAAAACACATTTATAAAGACAATTCTGACACCTACAGTTGGCCGAGTTCAGAACACATACAAAACCTGAATGTGATTTGTGGCTTAACATGCTGTGTGTAAATGCACCTATTATGGTTTGTAAATCATGGTTTATGATTAAACATTAGGCCTGAACATAGTAATGGGGTTATTGAACTAACCAGATTGACATAACGAGGTTGGTGCCCATATTATGACAGCCCATATTTTTGGGAGGAGGTATATTATGCAAGCTTCTTATCAGGACTGAAGGTTTTTTTTCTTGAAGAACCTCAACATGAAGAACACCATCAAACATTGGAGAAGAAAAATTGGTTTGGAAAATCTTCAATCTTTCCCCCCAACTTTTCAGGCCCAGCCATCTGTAATTCGACCCACATGATGGTGATCCTCCCAGCTTTCCCAGGAAAATTGACAGCTGTCAGCCTGAATGAGAAGAACATTCCGGTACACCAACTTCAAGCCAATGACATTGGTGTGGATACCAGAAAAGGAGTGAAGTTGTATATTCCCAAAAGTCTCCTGAAAACTCGGGTAAGTTCCTTGAGTTTGAGGACATATTTCTTGAGGGAAATGTTGGGGGAGGTTTGGTGGCTGGGGAATTCTGGGAGTTGAAGTCTACAAGTCTTAAAGTTACCAAGGTTGGAAACCCCTGGTCTTAAAGGTTCAAGAGTTGGCTGGGGAATTCTGGGAATTGAAGTCACCTCTGAAAAGATTCCTGGTTTCAATAACAGTATCTTAGATTGTACCACAATAGGATCATCAGTTCATTAACCATCAGTTCTTTTTTATTTTATTTTTAACTAATTGATAACCCTTGTGGAGTACTGTAAAAGCTGTTACCATGGCAATTCCACTGTGCTGTACAGTGGAAGCCATTTTACAGCAGTACAGTAGAAGCCATTTTAAGGCACAACAGGTTGTATCTTAACAGAACACACACTCTGAGGGGTGTTAGGGTGTCTTACCACCAGAATATTTCTTACTGGAGTCATCTGTGTACCAAGTTTGGTTGAAATTGCTCGAGGCATTCCAGAGTTATGCTGGAACATACACACAGACACACACACACACACACACACACACACACACGCACACTTATATAGATAGATCGATCTACATCAGTGCTTAATGAACATTGCGTTAGAGTCATTTTGCTTATACAGTCCAATATTATTGATACTAATAATAGTAATAACAGTATATTATTTACTGATACTGTATATAATAATAATCTTTCATTATTTACTTGTACATAGTAATATTTTTTTATTTTCTAATTTCTATTTCTATTCTCTAGTGGTTGATAAAACAAATCCCATGTTAAAAAGTATTGGTTAGTGTCAATCTGTCCATCTCTGCACAGTTTAATACCTTTTTGACTGTATTCTCAAGTGTAGGAATATCCTCATTCTTCCAATATTGTGCAGGTACAATTCTCGCCGCTTTGAACACATGTAATATTACATGATTAACCATCAGTTCTAACCATTCCTCTGTCTTAAAGTTTGAAACCCTGATGAAAAGCAGTGGAATAATTTTCTCTCTTGACTTTTCCAGGCCTACAGAGATTATGATTGTTCCGGTTTTCAGTTGTATATCGCACCCTTGATATTGAATTTTGACTATCGTGGGGAAATAGCCACCATGGTGAGCTACCCAGAATGTCCTTGTGTACAAAATGCACCAATAGGTAAGGATTTTAACATCGCTTTTAAAAATAGAACTTCAAATGTGACTGTTCTGACCGAGGCTTCCCGAGAGCATGAAGCAAACTCCTTGTCCCGACAAAGAATCCTTTTATTCCTTGACTGTGAATTCTGCTCATTCACATTCAGCAAAGTCTTTCAAGGGAGGATTTACAGTCAGAGACCTTATCTGTCTTGGAGAGCTGCCAGGCCGATCTCTGTAAAACTTGGCAAGGAGCCTTGGAGAGTCATGAACCAATTAAGCGAACTAATTGTCTCCTGCAAACTCCTCTCCCCTTTCGCTCCTCTATTTCCTCTGGAAGGGGCCATTCATCGTCCACCTGTGGCCTTATTCCCAAGTCGACCCCTGTTCTTTAGCTCTTCCCTTCGTCTGGCCACTCTGCGCATGCACACACTGAGAACAGGCTCCAGCTGTTCTTCTGCCTCACGGATGTCTGACTCTGGAGGCAGCTGATAACTGGCATACGGCTTTGGCCCCCTCTCTGCCTCCGACACAGAGCCCTCATCAGAGCCTTCCCCAGACTCCAGGACTGGCCCATCTTCCTCCCCAACCCTCCTCACTGTCCAAATCTTCTGCCACCTCCATTGACCACTGGTGTGCCACAACTGTGACTTGCAAAAGGGCTAAACATCCTGTTGTAGTTATGGGTCAATCTAACTGAGAACTATCTGTGGTAAAATATGTTCAATAGGTCATAAGTATCTTTGGGAATCCATCATAACTTCAAATGGTCACTAACTGAGAACTCTCTGTGGTAAAATATGTTCAATAGGTCATAAGTATCTTTGGGAATCCATCATAACTTCAAATGGTCACTAACTGAGAACTCTCTGTGGTAAAATATGTTCAATAGGTCATAAGTATCTTTGGGAATCCATCATAACTTCAAATGGTCACTAACTGAGAACTATCTGTGGTAAAATATGTTCAATAGGTCATAAGTATCTTTGGGAATCCATCATAACTTCAAATGGTCACTAACTGGGAACTATCTGTGGTAAAATATGTTCAATATGTCATAAGTATCTTTGGGAATCCATCATAACTTCAAATGGTCAGTAACTGAGAACTATCTGGTAAAATATGTTCAATAGGTCATAAGTATCTTTGGGGAATCCATCATAACTTAAAATGGTCACTAACTGAGAACTCTCTGTGGTAAAATATGTTCAATAGGTCATAAGTGGGGAATCCATCATAACGTTGAATGGTGACTAAGTGACACCTAACTGTACTAAAAAAAGGGGGGCCAAAATCAGACATTGTTGATGTTCCTTAGTTGGGTAATGAAATGTCTGCCACCAACTGACCAACTTCTCCCTCGAAGAGGACCAGAAACTTCCCGATTCCACCCTAAGTGACAGAGGTTCCTCTTCAGTTGCATTCATTGTGGCTTCCCATGGTGTGTGACCTGATCCCCAACTTCCTTACAGTCACCATTTGCACTCAAGACGGACACATGGATTTCGAGATAGCGAGCAGCAGTACGAAACCGGACTTGAACCTGGATAACCTCAGGCTCAGAGACCCAAGCTGTGGACCCATCTCCTGGTCGGCTTCCAGAGACCGAGTCCACTTCCGTGTGCCGCTGAACGATTGCGGGACCACACTGAAGGTGAGTTCCTCCTTCCGATGGACCCGGTTGGTTTCCCCTGCTTCACCGATGCAACCTGTCCTTGAATTAGGACCGCAATTGAGCCCCAGAGGTTTGTTGCTAAGCGAGACAGCTGTTAAAAGTGCATTTTGCCTTCCTTGCCACCGTCGTTAAGTTAGTAGCACGGTTCTTAAGTGAATCTGGCTTTCCCATGTTGATTTGGCAAAAGGGGAATCCCATGACCCCAGGATATTGCAACCGTCGTAAAAAATCAGTTGGCAAGTGTCTGAATTTTGCTGACTTGACCACAAGGGTGTTGCAGAGTGGCACGGTGGCCTAGAGATGGCGCTCTCACCTCACAATTAGGAGGCTGTGAGTTTGATCCTAGGTAGAAGCAGATATTTCTCTCTCTGCCGAATATAACTCCGCATTGGTGACAGGAAGGGCATTTGGCCAGTAAACACCCTGCTAGCTCCATTCAGGGATTAAAGGGTCGTTAAATGATGATGATGACCACAGGGGTGTTGCTATGGACGTAAGTGTGAAAAACGGTCATAAGTCACTTTTTCAGTGCCATTGTAACTTTGAAGGTTGTAACCCGAGGACTTATTTGGACCCTTTTTGCAGGTTGTTGGTGAGAAGATGGTTTATGAAAATGAAGTGAGTTCCTTTTGGCCAGATCAACCCCCACGCTGGATCTCAAGAGATAGTGATTTCAGGTGAATCCGGCTTGGCTTTTAGGGGACGATCAAGATACCTTAATTTTCTGTGGGTATTTGTGCTTTTCCCATTCGGGCCCAATTCCAGAAAAATTGTGGAGTTGCAAAGTGTTGCTCAACACAACGGTGGTTAGGATTTGCAATGCTTTCTTTTTGCCAATAGGCATGGATGATAAATGCAATAAAAAAAAATGATTTTGCCCATCGGCCCAGCTGCCGTTCAATAACTTTGGAAGCGACGGATCAAATTTAAATTCCGGGTTTATCACTCCGTGCAAAGCTCATTGTTTTTGAAACTTGCGCAGACAATATTAATAAGAGTTTATGCCCTTGACCTAAATGATGTCACATTGCTGTAGCTGTATAATCCGGGATTGAATGAATATCTTCTCCCCGCTCTTGCTTGGCTCACGATGGAAAGCCAGATAACAAAAAGAAATTTCAGAAAAAACCCAACTCCTGATTTAAAACAATCATCACTGGATAAGATAGTACGACACTGCCTTGTACGTGGCAATTTCTTCAAACCATCCTTCTGCATTTTCAGTTAGGATGATCATTTAAAGCCGAGTTTTCCTGCTATTGTGTAAATCGTGCATTTGAATGCACGCTAATTTTTAGGCTGGGCAGGCAGCTGGCTTTTGTTTAACCCATTAAGCCGAAATTCACTTTACGAATGAGGGTGATGTGTAAACCCAGTCACGTAAGAAATAGGCTACAGTTCTTCAAATAGGAAAGGGCAAGGCTAATAGAATTGAAGCAGGGGAAGTTTTCGTACTTTTCCCATCCCTTAATTGACTGTGAAATGAGATTCTGCAGATCTGAGTGGGTGGAGTGGATTAAGACGAGACCTTTTGACTAAAACAACATTAGAAGACATGAAACTCTGTCTGAATCTTGGCAGGGAAAAAAATAAATCTTTGAATGCAGATCAATTGGCAATGGCAATAGCATTTACCATGCTTATATATCGCTTCGTAGTGCTTTTCCAGCTCCCTCTAAGCGGTTTGCAGAGTCAGCCTCTTGCCCCCAACAATCTGGGTCCTCATTTTACTCACCTCGGAAGGATAGAAGGCTGAGTCGACATTGAGCCAGTCAGGATCGAACTCCTGGCAGTGGGCAGACTTGTTAAAATGGTGGCACACTGGTCAGAATGCAGTACTGAAGCTAATTCTGCTGACTGCCCACTGCCAGCAGTTCAATCGTGACTCAAAGTTGACTCAGCGTTTCATCTTTCCGAGGTGGGTAAAATGAGGACCCAGATTGTTAGGGGAAAGAGGCTGACTTGCGTCCATTTGTAGGAAACTTGGAGCCGGTTTTTCAGCTCTGAAGAATAGCTGATGAAGCTTCTTGGATGAGAAGCGAAACGTTTTCTAAAAAAATTTTTTTTTCCTCTTGAAATAAAATCACCTCTGAAGCGGTATATAAGTCTAAGTGCTTCTTCTGCTCTGGAGCCGGGACCTCTGGGACAAGATTTCTGGGTTCCACCACAAAACCGTGTTCGACTAAACCGCGCTCGACGAAACCGCGTAGCTGACGTCATCAACAGGGCGACAACAGTGCGGAGACAGAAGCACGCTGTAAACACTAAACCTAAAATTAACCCCTCAACCTAAACCTAACCCCCCTAAACCTAATCCTAAACCTAACCCTAAACCTAACCCTTAACCTAACCCTAACCCTAACCCTTAACCTAACCCTTAACCTAACCCTAACCCTAACCCTAACCCTTAACCTAACCCTAAACCTAACCCTTACCTTAAGTTGAATCGGCTTGCTTTCAAAGCGCTATTTAAAGCGCCCTTCTTTCTCCGCGCTCACTGTTGTCGCCCTGTTGATGACATCAGCGACGCAGTTTAATCGGGCGCGGCTTAGTCGAGCGCGGTTTTGTCGTGCCACGGATTTGTGCAGGTTCAGAGAAGCAGAGGAAGGAGGAAGACTGGCCGATGTAAGAGAAACAAATTTCAGAGCTTAAAAAGTTTTCCATTGGTAATAGGTATAGTTAAATAAAAATTGATAACGATAGCAATGTATATAATGTTGAGCTGTTATGATAAGTAATAATTGGATATGAGAAGGGAAGGTTAGAAATATTTTTGGACTATATATAAAGATTATTAATAACAATAATAATTATAATAAAAAAACAAAACTATATACAGTTAAATTTTAACTAATAGGGGGGAAATGCTATGATATAGGATGTAGTTAAATAAAGAAAGGATAATGATAATAAATTATATACATGGAGGATTAGAAAACTCTGGTATTAAATATTATGGATGTTTAGCTGAAACAGGATATGAGGACTTAATGTTAATGGAGGATTTTATAAATAAGTAAATGAAATGCCAGCATGTGGTTATGGATTGAATCTTGGTATACTTAAGGATGAAGGATGTTTAAATAACTGTAGTCGAATAAAAGTGGAGGTATGATGATGTTAATATAGTAAATATTTGAATTAAGATATTTGAATTAATATGAATTATATTTGATGACGGTGGAAGAGATGCACAAAAGCTTTTTGTAACCAGCTGATATACTTTTTACAATATATGTTTGTTTTGAAAATAAATAAATAAATAAATTATTTAAAAAAAAACCAATTTCAGAATTAAAAAAATAAAAGTTTTCCGGAGCTAAGCTAGAGGCTAAACGTCACTCGGAATACGGAGGACGGAAAGAATGGAGGGGAAAGCTATCGGTGAGAGAGTACTGAGACCAAGAAGAACTTTGTTAATAAATTTGGAATTGGAAAAACCTAAAGCTACAAAGAAAAATGGGAAGATCAGGAAAATTAGAATATGGACTTCGAACTTTTGGTTCGACTACCGACAAGATAGAGCCGAGGTGGCGCAGTGGTTAAATGCAGCACTGCAGGCTACTTCAGCTGACTGCAGTTCTGCAGTTCGCCTGTTCAGATCTCACCGGCTCAGGGTTGACTCAGCCTTCCATCCTTCCGAGGTGGGTAAAATGAGGACCCGGATTGTTGTTGGGGGCAATATGCTGACTCTGTAAACCGCTTAGAGAGGGCTGGAAGCCCTATGCAGCGGTATATAAGTCTAACTGCTATTGCTATTGCTAAGATTTGACAAATTAGCGATCTGATTACATAAAGGAACAATAAAAGCCACATTTGGGAGAGAGGAGACATAACACCATCTTGAAACAAAGGAATAGAAGAGGGTGTGGTCCGTCTTTTTACTTGACTCTATTTTGTTCACACTGGAAGAAAATATAGAACAATATTTGATAAGTGATGTCGAGGTTCCAAAGCAGGAATGGGGGGAGGGGGGTGAAGAAAGCCTCTCAAAGGGGACCCTCCCCAGTTCTTTGGTAAGTAAAGGCGAGGGAGGGGAGAGATGCGTTCAGATTTTCAAGATAACCTCACCATAATGGTAGCATTAGTACACAGGTTTTTGGTTATCTGTCCAGAGCTGAAATGACTCAATTTTTCTTCCAGGTTGACCGTGATTTGCTCGTACGAGAGTGCCGATACTTCCTTGAACGTCAGGATAAACACTCTCCCACCCCCTCAGCCTGCAATCAACCAAGGTCCGCTTTCTCTTCTTCTCCTCATTTATCCAGGTGAGCAATTTTAATTCATGACTGCGTGGTGGGAGATATTTCTTCATTGCAGTTTTTACACCTTATTGTCTCCAATATCTAGAGCAGTCTTTCTCAGCCTTGGCATCCTTAAAGATGAGTGGACTTCAACTCCCAGAATTCCCAGCATGGCTGACTGGAGGGGGATTCTGGGAGTTTAAGTCCACCTCCCTTAAAGTTGCTAAGATGAAGAAACACTGATTTTAGAGAACCGGGTTCTTGGTTTAGGAAACCGCTTGCCACGGTGGCGCAGTGGTTAGAGTGCAGTACTGCAGGCTAGTTCTGCTGACTGCAGTACTGCCTGCAATTCGGCCGCTCGAATTTTGACGTGATACAGATTAAGAGAGTTGGAAGGGACCTTATAGGTCATCTTGTCCAACCCCCGCCCAAGTAGGAGACCCTACACCATTTCTGACAGATGGCAGTCCAGTCTCTTCTTGAAAGCTTCCGGTGATGAAGCTCCCGCAACTTCTATTCCATTGGTTGATTGTTCTCACAGTCAGAAAATTTCTCCTTATTTCCAGGTTGAATCTCTCCTTGTTCATTTCCATCCATTATTTCTTGTCTGGCCCGCAGGGGCTTTGGAAAATAGCTTTCCCCCCTTCCCCTCTGTGGTACCCCCTAAAATATTGGAACGCTGCTATCATGTCTCCCCTGGTCCTTTTCTAAACTAGAGTTGCCTGCCCAGTTCCTGCAACTGTTCTTCATATGTTTTAGCCTCCAGTCCTTTGATCATCTTAAATAGAATGCAGGGGTGGGTTTCTCGCCCCGTTCCAACCGGTTCGGTTGGAACGGGGCCGGCGGCGTCCTCGTGCATGCGCGCAGTGCACGCCTGCGTACTAGCGCCTGTGCGATGCTCCAGCTGCTCCTGGAGGATCGCGCAGCCGCTGTATGCGTTCTGCGCATGCGTGGAAGCGCAGAACTCGTCAAAATCGGGTAAGAAATGCGGGCGGGCGGGTGGATCCTTCGGCGTTCCCGGAAGTTACTTACTTCCGGGTTCGCCGACCAACCAGTTCACGGGGACTGCCACGAACCGCCTGAAACCCACCCCGGATAGAATGCCCCACCAGATTTGACAAACCTGGGCAGGAAGGAGCAGCTGCAGAGATGGTTCCTTATTTTGCAGATGAGTCCTACTCGATTCCTTACGACGAGGACCAGTATCCACTTGTGAAATACCTGCGGCAGCCCATTTTCCTGGAGGTTCAAGTACTTCACCGAAATGACCCAAACATCCACTTAATGCTGGAGAATTGCTGGGCTACTCTGGCCTTAGAGCCCGCGTCTTTGCCACGCTGGAACATTGTGGTTGATGGGTAAATAGCCTTTGTTTTCTTTCTTTTTTATTTCCGTACTTCACTTGTACGCTGCCTTTATGATTTTTTTAACAAATAACTCGTATTTGTAAACCGATCCAACGCGCTTTCCCCCCCTCCTATTTCCCCCACAACAACCTTGTGAGGTGGGTTGGACTGAAAGAGAGGGACTGGCCCAAAGTCAGCCAATGGGTTTTCATGCCTAAGGCGGGACTAGAACTCATCATCTTCTAGTGATTGGCCCAAAGTCAGCCAATGGGTTTTCATGCCTAAGGCGGGACTAGAACTCATCATCTTCTAGTGATTGGCCCAAAGTCAGCCAATGGGTTTTCATGCCTAATTGTGGGACTAGAACTCACCGTCTCCCGGTGATTGGCCCAAAGTCACCTCACTGGTTTTTATGCCTAATTGTGGGACTAGAACTCACCATCTCCCGGTGATTGGCCCAAAGTTGCCCCACTGGTTTTTGTGCCTAATTGTGGGTCTAGAATTCACCGTCTCCCGGTGATTGGCCCAAAGTCACCTCACTGGTTTTTATGCCTAATTGTGGGACTAGAACTCACCGTCTCCCGGTGATTGGCCCAAAGTCACCCCACTGGTTTTTATGCCTAATTGTGGGACTAGAACTCACCGTCTCCCGGTGATTGGCCCAAAGTCACCCCACTGGTTTTTATGCCTAATTATGGGACTAGAACTCACCGTCTCCCGGTGATTGGCCCAAAGTCAGCCAATGGGTTTTCATGCCTAAGGCGGGACTAGAACTCACCGTCTCCTGGTGATTGGCCTAAAATCATCCAACTGGTTTTCATGTCTAAGGCGGGACTAGAACTCCCCATCTCCTGGTGATTGGCCCAAAGTCATCCAACTAGTTTTCATGCCTACGGCGGGATTGAACACAAGGCCTCCCCATTTTCTAGCTTGGTACCTAAACCACTAGATCAACCTTTCATGCTGGGAAAAGTCCAGGGGAAAGAGTCTTGAGCCTCTCCCCAAACCAATCACGATAAAACCCTGACCGGGTTGAACATGCAACCAGGTTTATGTTGTTTAAAGGCAGGCGTTGCATTTCCACCTGATCCAATTAAGGAACCCCAGTATGAATGCAGCTGGAGAACTGCCCACTAGCAGGGCACGCATTCACACTGAGGGTGTGGCAGGAACCTTGTGCAAAAAAGGTTGTGTGGATTGCAGAACCGTGAATTACGCAGCACATTGTCCAATCATCCACTGCCATGTTGGCAGCTTCCACCCATTCAGTTCCGGTCAGGTTCAGAGGTGCAGAGGCAAAGGATGACCTTGGCTTTCTAGAAAGAATGTTGTTATGGCTACATATCATCTAACTCCATACAATTCCCCCCTCCTATTTTCCCACAAAGATTGTAATAATACAGCCACTTCCGGAAGACGAGGATGATAATAATAATAATTATTATTATTTTTATCACAATTGTATCACAGCGGCCAGTTGTTTTGCCGGATCTGGCATTGATTACTAGTCGGGCCCCACCCAGGGGCCTAGGACGTCATAACGTATTTTCGTAATATGCGTGCAGATCCAAGCAGTGCGGCTTTTTGCATTTGACTGATGGTGATTTTGTCAATTTTTAACTGTTTTAAATGTAATTCCAGTGCTTTTGGAATAGCACCCAGTGTGCCAATTACCACTGGAATTACCACTGCTGGTTTGTGCCATAGTCATTGAATTTCAATTTTTAAGTGTTGGTATTTTGCTATTATTTCATGTTCCTTCTCGGCGACCCTGCTATCACCTGGTATTGCGATGTCTATGATTGTGACCTTATTTTTCTCAACCAGTGTGATGTCTGGTGTATTATGCGCCAGTATTTTGTCTGTTTGTATGCGAAAATCCCACAAGATCTTGACCATCTGATTTTCGGTGACTTTTTCAGGCTGATGTTCCCACCAGTTTGTTGCTGTTTTAATATTATAATTTTTGCACAAATTCCAATGGATCATTTGTGCTACTGAATTGTGCCGCGATTTATAATCAGTCTGCGTGATTTTTTTACAGCAGCTGAGTATGTGATCTATTATTATTATTATTATTATTATTATTATTATTATTATCATCATCATTGAAAATATATAGTATAGCTCTGCTGGTTGCTTCTAACCTACCCCTGTAGGTTTTCCAACAAGAGGGGGAAAAAACCTGAACATTTTATTAACACTAATTTGCTTCTTTTCATAGATGCGAGTACGAACTTGACAATTACAAAACCATCTTTCACCCAGTCGGCCCGGCGGTCAGTTACGCGAATTTCCGCCAAAGATTTGAAGTGAAGGCATTTGCTTTTGTCTCCGACGGTGGCAAAGCTCTGTCCAACCTCGTGAGTTGCCGCTGAAAACCCTTGCCAGATTCAGTTCTTCCTGCTGGAACTGGAGCAGTAATTGGAAAATTGCTTCTGTAATTTGACCAGCCCATTTAGAAACTTCCCCCTCCTTCCCATTATTCTTGGTGTAGGTCCCCAGAATTCTCTCCCTCATTACTAACAGAGTCATTCGCATGATTGCTGAAAATTGCTGATGGAATTTGCTATGCTTTTACTGCAGAAAATTGAACACGGGTGGTCCTCAAACTTCTAATCGTTTATTTAACGGCCAAAGTTACAAGGGCATTAAAAATTAACTTATGGCTATTTTTGGCCAGGGGAGCTGGCAGCAGATTCGGACAGTGAGAAGGTTGGGGAGGAACATGGGCTGGTTGTGGAGTCTGGGGAAGGCTCTGATGAGGGCTCTGTGTTGGAGGCAGAGAGGGGGCCAGGGCCATATTCCAGTTATCAGTTGCCTTCAGAATCAGACATCAGTGAGGCAGAGGAACAGTTGGAGCCTGTTCCCAGTGTGTGCATATGCAGAGAGTTGCCAGACGAAGGGAACGGCTAAAGAATAGGGGTCAACTTGGGAGGAAGGCCACCGGTGGACGATGAATGGCCCCTCCCAGAGGAAATAAAAGAGGAGCAAAAGGGGAGTGGAGTTTGCAGGAGACAATTAGTTCGCTTCATTGGTTCGTGACTCTCCGAGACTCCTTGCCAGGTTTTGCAGAGATCCTCCTGGCAGCTCTCCAAGCCAGATAAGGTCTGTGACTGTAAATCCTCCCTTGAAAGACTTTGCTGGATGTGAAGGAGCAGAATTCACAGTCAATGAATAAAAGGGTTTTTTGCCGGGACCAGGAGTTGGCTTCATGCTCTCGGGAAGCCTCGGTTAGAACATGTTGCAGCATCTCCGCAGTCGCGTGATCAAAATTTGGACACAACTGACTCATTTTTATGACGGTCGTAGTGTCCCGGGGTCACAGGAGCCTCTTGTGTGACCTCCTGACAAGCAAAGTCCATGGGGTTACTAAGGCGGATTCGCTTAACAACTGTGTTATTAACTGAACAACTGTACGTTTGTTACGAACAGTTGTAAAATGGGGCAGGATTCGTTTATCAGCTGCCTCACTTAGAAACTTAGGAATTTGGGGCTAAATTGTGGTCATTAAGTTGAGGACTACCTGTATAGCAGTTAATGAAATATTCAGCTTTGTTCTTGGGAGGAAGCTGAATAAATTCGTTGTAAATGTGGAATAGCTCTGTCTTTTGCCTTTTAGTTGATCGTAGTTGACAGGAGCTGGTGGGCTGACAATTCTCCTCTTCTCTTAGGTTTATTTTCACTGCAGCGTTATCATCTGCGATAGACAAAATCCAGATTCACCCTTGTGTTCTTCCCGGTGTCCCCGTTTTTCCAGGAAACGACGAGGTAAGGGGTTCTCCACTTTCTAATGGAGAATAGAAAGTTCTCCATTGAGATAAAGACCAAAAGGGGACATTAGAAGGATCAAATGTATGGCTAAGCTAGCGCGTCCTTCAAATTTGTTTTCCGCATTTGACTCCAACCTGATTTCTTAATGTTTCTCAACCTTGACAACTTTTTAAGACAGGCGGACTTCAACTCCCACGATTCCCCAGCCAGCATTCCCCAGCCAATTCTGGGAATTGAAGTCCACACCTCTTAAGAGAGCCAAGGTTGAGAAAGACTTTTCTAGATGAGTTAATATTCTAAGCCACCCAGATTTACCCTGTGGCAGGGTAGATCAGACAGGCGGACAGATAGATGAGAGCAGTGTGGTGGCCTAGTGGTGAAGACGCTCGCCTCCCATTCAGGAAGGTTGAGAGTTCAATCCTAGGTAGCGGCAGATATTTCTTTCTTGTGTTCAAAGAAAAAAAATATCTGCTGTAAACTCTTATGTGGTGTCAGGAAGGGCATCTGGCCAGTAAATGTAGTTCCATCCAGTAGCCCTAGCTCTACCCTGAATTAAGGGATTACAGGGTCTTAAAAAGGGATAGGTGGGTGGGTGGGTGGGTGGGTGGGTGGGTGGGTAGATGGATGGATGGATGGATGGATGGATGGATGGATAGATAGATAAAGAGGGGTGGGTTCCTGCCAGTTCTAACCTCTTCTATAGAAGAGGTTCCACAAATCTACAGTGCCATTTAGAACCAGTTCCAGCTCCCTCCCCCCCCGCCCGTCCGCACATCATCAAGATGAAGAGCGAGAGGAGGAATTCTGGGAGTTGAAGTCCACAAGTCTTAAAGCTGTCAAGTTTGAACACCGCTGGGTTTTTTTTCTAAAGGGTTAGGGGTGCCAGGGTTTGTAACTTGACAGCTTTAAGACTTGTGTGCTTCAAATGCCAGAGTTTCTGAGCCAACATGACTGGAGGAGGAATTCTGGGAGTTGAAGTCCACAAGTCTTAAAGCTGTCAAGTTTGAACACCCCTGGGGTTTTTTTCTAAAGGGTTAGGGGTGCAAGGGTCTTGTAACTTGACAGCTTTAAGACTTGCGTGCTTCAAATGCCAGAGTTTCTGAGCCGACATTTTGGTTGCTAAGCAAGAGTGTTGTTAAGTGAGGTTCACCACATTTTACCAGTTGGTCACGCCCACCCAGTCACATGGCTGGCAAGCCACTCCCACTCGGTCACATGGCCAGCAAGCCACTCCCACAAAGCAGGCCACACCTACAGAAGAAGTTCTAAAAGATTTTGAAACCCATCACTGGATGGATTGATGGATGGATGATAAATGGATGATAGATGGATGATAGATGGATGATAGATAGATGATAAATAGATAGATAGATTGATTGATAGATTGATAGATTGATAGATTGATAGATTGATAGATGATTGATAGATGATTGATAGATGATTGATAGATGATAGATAGATGATAGATAGATGATAGATAGATGATAGATAGATGATAGATAGATGATAGATAGATGATAGATAGATGATAGATAGATGATAGATGATAGATAGATGATAGATAGATGATAGATAATAGATAGACGATAGATGATAGATAGACGATAGATAGGTAGGTAGGTAGATAGATAGATGATAGATAGATTGATAGATTGATAGATGATTGATAGATGATTGATAGATGATTGATAGATGATTGATAGATGATAGATGATAGATAGATGATAGATAGATGATAGATAATAGATAGACGATAGATGATAGATAGACGATAGACGATAGATAGATGATAGATAGGTAGATAGGTAGATAGGTAGGTAGGTAGATCGATCGATCGATCGATCGATAGATAGATAGATAGATAGATAGATAGATAGGGGTGCTGAATCCCTAACAATTCTGGGAGATGAAATCCCATCGTACCAAAAGTTGGCTTTTTGGATGAATAGTCTTATGGCAACAAAACACCATTTTCTGCCTGCAGCAGAGGCAACGGAAAAGACCGCAGTTGTGACTCTGCCGCATGCTGTCATTTTGGTACCCGAGGAGGAATTTAAGATGCAAGGTACGTTGTCCTTAATTATTGCAGCAAAAGGGTCCGTTAGGCTTTTGGGGGCCCTCTGGGAGCCAAGTTATTCGAATACAGGAGAGGGTGGAAGTAGCCCTTTGCTTTGAAAGTCGAGAAGGGGTGAACGAGACACGAATTCCATAGCTGGAGGCTTTTTTAAAAGAAGAGGCTGGACAGCTGTTGGTCCAGAATGGGGTAGGGTATCTCCGTGCCTGGGGCAAGGGGGTTGGACTAGATGACCTCAAAAGGCCCCTTCCAGCTCTGTTCCTCTGTTACTCACAGGTCTCTTTGCCGTTCATATTCTCACCTTGTAAATCACCTTTTGGTATCCTTCCCGCAGGCCAGCAGAAGTTGAGCATCAAGGTGTGGATCGCTGTTTCTTCGATAACGGTGTTTGGCCTTTTGGCTACCATTGTGGTGGTCCTGGTTTGGTTAGTCCGACGGCGGAAAGGATCTGGCTTGATCAATTAAATAAAAAGATTCCCCTAGTTCCTAAGGTGTGTGGGTGGAATGATTTCATGAATGAGCCATGGTGGCGCAGTGGTTAAGAGTGCAGTGCTGCAGGCTACTTCTGCTGACTGCCGGCTGCCTACAATTTGGCAGTTCAAATCTCACCAGGTTGAAGGTTGACTCGGCCTTCCATCCTTCTGAGGTGGGTAAGATGAGGGCCCAGATTGTTGGGGAGCAATGTGCTGAATCTGCGTGACCCGACAAAACCGTGTCGCTAAAACCGCGATGTCATCAACACGCCGACAACAGCGCATCGACAGAAGGGCAATTTAAGGGCAATTTAAGTTAAGGTAAGGGTTAGGTTTAGGGTTAGGTTTAGGGTTAGGGTTAGGTTTAGCGTTACGTTTAGGGTTAGGGTTAGGTTTAGCCTTAAGTTTAGGGTTAGCGTTAGGTTTACAGCGCGCTTCTTTGGCGCGCTGCTGTCGGCGCGATTCAGCGCTCATTCATCGGCGTGGTTTAGAACTCGCCGTTTTATCACCGCGGTTTAGTCGGTCGCGCTTTTGTCGGTCGCCCTTTTGTCGGTGAACCCTGACTCTGTAAACCCCTTAGAGAGGGCTGTAAAGTTTAAGTGCTATTGCTATTGCTAAGCCATGACATAATGGCTTGGTGGCCACTTTTTATGCCATGTGAGAGAACCCATCCAGTTATGACTTCCCTAATCAGGGACCGTAAGAAACAACATGGGTAAGATCCAGACCCACCAGGCGTTCAAAATTTGGGGGACTGCATGCTAGTCTTTTCTTCTTCTGCCTTTTAATTCTCTTGTAACGCTCTTAATTCTCTGAGATAAATTCCTGCTTAACCGTCTCTCTTAAATTGGTTCTTCAAAGGGTTGAGCTTTTCCTCCTCCCTGCGTTTGCCAAAAAGCAACTCTTTGATCCTGGGCCGAAGAGAGATGCTTTTCTGGAGCTTACAATGAGGGATTGGAGTGATCTTAGGCCTCGGGGGAATTTTCCCCGCGCTCTCGCTGCTTTGTGCTTCTGCATAATTTGGTGGATCAGTTGCTTCTCAGCACTCCTATTTTCTCACCCAGCAGGCAAGGAATTTCTTTCTCCGCAGACAATATGATTTTTAAGTGACCTCATCGTAAGGAATGCACCCATTTACTCTTAGGGCCCCGGATCGTTGCTTAGAAATGCCTCGTATCTAAAATAGAAAATGATCCCGCATTTTTGTAGGTGTCCATCTTGCTCCTCTCCTCTCTGCTGTCTGGAATGCAGCTCCTGTCGCATCCTTTGCGAGCTAAAACTGACTCGTGTCGGGTGCAAAATCTTGAGCTCATCCTCATCTTTCCCAGTTCCCTCTATTCAAGGAACCGCTTTACTGATGTAATATTTGTAGCTCAGGGATGAACTGTAGAATCCTTGGTGCTTGTTGGTTTTCTAGCAGGCGTTTCATGACCCAACTAGGTAACATCCTCAGTGCTATGTGTAGGGTTGGTGGAAAAGAGGACGGAGGGGGAGACTGAGGGGGTTCTTGGTGCTCTCTGAGCTTGGTGGTTTTCTTGCAGACGTTTCATTACCAAACTTGGCAACCCCATCAGTGCTGTGATGTTCCTTAGCTTGGTAATGAAATGTTTGCAAGATAAATCACCAAGCTCAGAGAGCACCAAAATACATTTACTAGATCAATTTCCAGCAAAAGATGATACTGGGGGTCAAATCTAAACCAATGGAAATTGGATCCAACAATTTTTGGTGATGGTGGTTGTTCAGTGAATCGTGGTCATTAAACAAATCTACCTTCCTACAATGAAAGGAGGCTAGAAGGAGAGTTAAAATAGGTGTGAACTGGCTGTTTTGCCACCACAGCAATAACAATTTCTCTAAAAGAAAGATTCTCTTTATTCAAGACTGTGGACTAGAAGGAGAGTTAAAATAGGTGTGAACTAGCTGTTTTGCCACCACAGCAATCCATTTCTCTAAAAGAAAGATTCTCTTTATTCAAGGCTTTGGACTGTGCAATACAGTTCACAAACACATAAGGTCAAAACTCCAGGCGAAAAACTAAACCGAAACACAAAATAAAGCAATACTGTTATTTGCAATTTAATCAGCATAGGCATGTCCATACACAACATCAGATGGAGTTAAACTGAATTGAAATGAGAATATCAAGCAACATCTCTGATCAATGTTTTTATGGGTCTTGTCCCAAAATGATTTGTGCCTCACCACCAATAATATGGGTAAAATTAAAGGTTCTTCCTCGCACATGCTAGTCATTCCCGGCTCAAGGGGGCAGTGCTCCTCTCTGTTTCAAAGCCGAAGAGCCAGCACTGTCTGAAGACGTCTCCGTGGTCATGTGGCTGGCATGACTCAATGCTGAAGGCGCACAGAATACTCTTTCCTTCCCACCAAAGCTGGTTCCTATTTTTCTACTTGCATTTTGTACATGCTTTCGAACTGCTATGTTGGCAGAAGCTGGGACAAGTCACGGGAGCTCACTCCGTTATGCGGCGCTAGGGATTCGAACCGCCAAACTGCCGATCTTTCTGATCGACAAGCTTGGTGTCCTAGCCACTGAGCCACCACGCAGGGGTGCGGATATCATTTAAAATGTTTCTTGATTGATCAATTTGGAGTGTTTGGAGAATCTCAATACTTAAAAAATAGCAATAGCAATAGCAATAGCAGTTAGACTTATATACCGCTTCATAGGGCTTTCAGCCCTCTCTAAGCGGTTTACAGAGTCAGCATATTGCCCCCACAGTCTGGGTCCTCATTTCACCCACCTCGAAAGGATGGAAGGCTGAGTCAACCTTGAGCCGGTGAGATTAGAACCGCTGAACTGCAGATAGCAGTCAGCTGAAGTGGCCTGCAGTACTGCACCCTAACCACTGCACCTCGCAGACAATGTCCATGACTCCTTCAGCTGCCTTTGATTTGTTTATTTTTGTTTATTTTAGTGTTGGATCCCCCCCCCACAAAATAATTGGCCACTTTTATGATGTATGGACTTCAACTACCAGAATTCCACAGCCAGTATACTTAAAAGTCCACACCTATTAAAGCTGCCAGATTTGCAAAACAATGGTTTATTTAATGACCCTGCTCCTGCAGTTTAAGCCATGGGTCAGTTTACAAAGGCCCCAGTTCTCAAAAATGGTGGATGAGCATGTATCATCTCCACTTAGCCACCCCATAATCCCTTGCAGGGTGGAGTCTGGGCAACTGAATGGAGCTGGGTGTTTACTGGCCGGATGCTCTTCCTATTGCCAATGCGGAGTTCTATTCAGCAGATCTATTCTCAATGGGCCCAGAAAGAGAAATATCTGCCTCTCTACCTAGGATCGAACTCACAGACTCCTGATGAAATAAATGAAGGTTTGAAGGTTTATTTTATTTATATGCTGCTCTATTCCCCGAGGGACTCAGGGCGGCTCACAAACCCAAGTGGGGGGGGGGGGGGAAAGGTAAACACAAAAAAACTACAACAGAAAAGGTACAAGGGAATTTAAAAAACAACCAACAGTCACACGATTCGAGAGGGGAAGGGAACTCATCAACCCCAGGCCTGCCGACACAGCCAGGTTTTAACGGCTTTTCGGAAAGCCTGGAGAGAGGTGAGGGTCCGAATCTCTGCGGGGAGTTCGTTCCAAAGGGCCAGAGCAGCCACAGAGAAGGCCCTCCCCCGGGTAAGTAGCCAGATGACATTGGCCAGTAGATGGAATTCAGAGGAGGCCTAATCTGTGGGATCTAATGGGCCTTAAATCCATTTGTCATCTCTTATCTGGCCAAGACAGAGACCAAATGTAGCAAAGGCTGCCCAGATTCACTGGGGTCTCCAGGGCCGCTTTTGACCTGATGTTGGAAAAGACCCTCCACATCTGCAGGTTGGTCGGACACCGTGATTCTCCGACGGAAGTTCTGCCCCAGCAAGATGTAGATGAAAGGGTTAAGGCAGCTGCTGGCATAACCCAGGCTGATGGCCACATTGTAGGCGTAGTAGAAGGGCAAGGTGGGCTCGACGGCCAGTTGGACGAGCTGTAGGGCGTGGAAGGGAGCCCAACACAAGAAGAAGGCCAGGCAGATGGCGATGGCGATGCGCGTCACTCGTTTGATCCGGAGCTGGGTGCCTCTTTGCCTGGTCAGGGCTTCAGAAGACCTGGCCATCTTCAGGAGGATTCTCTGGTAGGCCACAGTGATGACCGTGAAGGGGATGGCGAACGCGAGGAAGAACTGGTAGAGGGTATACCAGTAGATGTCCCTCTGGGGATCCGGCAGACGTATCCCGCAGCCCAGGAGCTCACCTGGCAAGGGAATGAGCTGGGCGTACATCCAGACGGGCGTGATGCTGAGAAAGGAGAGGGCCCAGAGGAGGCAGATGGCCGCGATCGCCATAGAGGGCTTCCTGAAGCGGGTGGAGGAGAAAGGATAGACGGTCGCCAAGTAGCGGTCGATGGACATGGCGGTGAGGATGTAAGTGCTGGTGAACTGGCTGTTGGCATCCAAAGCAGTGATGATGGTACACATGGTCCCTCCGAATTTCCAGCTCCCTTGGCCCAAGAGCTGGTGGATGAGGAAGGGCATCCCCAGGAGGAAGAGGAGGTCCACCAAGGAAAGATTGACGATGAAGATATCGGGCACGGTGCTGCTGGGGCTGGATTTCTTCAAGACGGCGCAGATCACCAGGCTGTTGCCAACGACGCCCACCAGGCAGATGATACCAAAGAGGGTGGACATGATAACGGTCGAATAGCTCGTGGAGCCAAGGTCGCCTGTGAAGGAAGAGGAGAGAAAGAGGGGACTTGAAGTGCCACGTTCAAGAATCCTCAGCTGAAAGCTGGATCACCAGAGCTTGAGATGACCACCGATGGTCCCAGATCAGATTCCTGGAACTTTGGAGCTACCATTCCATGTCCAGATCATCACAAGAGAGTGAAAGCATCACAGTGTCAGGCCGGCAGCCATATTTGCTTGCGGATCTCAGGTCTGCCACACTTTCCGTTATTCTACTATGCATTTTCTATTGTGGGAAAATGGGAGGTGGGGATTGTACGGAGTTAGATGAGAGGTAGCCATAACACAATTCTTTCTAGAAAGCCAAGGTCATCTTTTGTCTTTGCACCTGGCCAGAATTGGATGGGTGGAAAGCTGCCAGCGTGGCAGTGGGAGATTGGACCTTGTGATGGGACTTGTGGGTGTGGGGGGGCAAGACCTTGAACTTTCAACTAGGTGGGGAAAACCGGGAAGCTTTCAGATTCGGGTTTTCCCAGATGTGCCAAGATGGCTCTCTTAATAAATTGGAACTTTGAGCAATACTTTGCCTTGGACTCTGATTTAATTTTGGATGCTATTTGGAACCCTGACATACGGAGGACAGAAGGAAAGGAGGGACATGATTGAAACCTTTAACTACGTTAAGAGAGTGAATAAGGTTTTAAAACAAGGATCTCCAAACTTGGCAACTTTATGACTTGTGGACTTCAACTATAAAAATGGCTGACTAAGGAATGCTGGGAGTTGAAGTCTTTGGACCCAGAATTCCTCAGTATAAAATTTAAGGAATTGTGAGCAAAACATGCATGGTGTTTTCTAATTATTCGCTTGGAATTCTGGGAGTTGAACTCCACAGGTCATAAAGGAGGGGGGAGAGGGTCATTATTATATCCTATTTTGGAGCAGAGCTCTGAAGACCCCCATTGATTTCGAGATACTTAAATCCAATCTCCCCTTTGAAGCCAAACTCCATAGCTGCTGCCTTTTGGTCTAAAGGAGCTTTCTGTGCGTGCCCAGAAACTCTTTTCCATTGGCTTTCAACCGCCCGCTCCATCAGTTTGACTTCTTTTGATGCTTAAGGGAGATCAGATGCTTTCGGTCCAGGGATCACCTTGAATTCAATTGCACCAACCGGCTAGATCAAAGGACCAAGCAGGATAATTCCTGAGCCAAGGTGGCACAGTGGTTAAAGTGCAGTACTGCAGCCACTTCAGCTGACTGCTAGCTGCAGTTCGGCGGTTCAAATCTCACCGGCTCAAGGTCGACTCAGCCTTCCATCCTTCCGAGGTGGGTAAAATGAGGACCCGGATTGTTGTTGGGGGCGATATGCTGACTCTGTAAACCACTTAGAGAGGGCTGAAAGCCCTATGAAGCGGTATATAAGTCTAACTATTGCTACTATTGCTAATTCTGCAATAGCCAGACAGGCATCCAATTCTCCACATTACAAGGACAAGCAAGCATTTATCTTGGTTGGGTTTGAAAAGCAGATTAAACGGAAACCAAATCGGAGTTTGCCTAAGGCTAACGTGCAAACCTCATCGATGCTGGTTTAGTCAACAAGGGGGAAAGCCAACGATTACCTTAGCTGGATAGATGAAGTCTTTCACCCCCCGATTTTGCCTGTAATACACAAACACACAGAGCCACAACATCTTGGGCATTTAACAAACGTGAAAACGAACACAATCTGTGCAGCCAAAGGAAATCACCAGGATCAATTGAATCACCAAAACCCACCACCTTTTGAGATATTTTCCCTAACTGGCTATAAAACACATTTCTGGGCTAGTTTCTATCTTTTATCTCCCTCTCATCCTTCCCTTTCAGGTTTAAGGATCAGAGAAAGTTTGGGATCAACCCCATCCTTTCTTCCTTTTCCCTGATTCCCCTGCATTTTTCTGCTTCAGCTTACCGTCGGGAGGGAAGCCTGGTCCCAGCTGTGAGATGTTTAGAACGGAATCAGAATCATTTGAGGTCTGGTTGGCTTGGAAATCCATTCTTGGAGGGAGCGTAGGAAAGCAGTTAGATCCCCGGGCTGGTAGGGAAGAGGCTAAGGTGGGATCATGTGGCGATGGATTCCCCAGGAGATGCTCTCTCTCTCTCTTTCATGCCTTCCACATTTTTTTTTCTGATTCTCTGAGACGAGCAGTGTTGCTTGTGGCAGGAAAGGAGAAACGCACAGACTCTCTCTCGACTTGGCTCGCTTTCGTGCGCTGCCTTCTGCACGCACCAATGCCAGCCCATTTTTGTGCATTTTTGGGGAGGACTTTTAGCTTGGAAACGAGGATGTGAGCCATGGGGTTTAAGCCCATGTCTATCGTAAACCTGGAGGGGGGTGAGCTGCAGGCATGATCCAGGGCCAACCAAACCCTGGTTTAACGAGTTATCCCCAGGATACTTTTTAAAGAGTGGTTGGTTGAATGAAGCCAGCAAAACAAATGAGCTGGAAATTAGCCAGGCATATTTTACTAGAGGGTATTGTGTAAATTGGGAGGAGGGGTGTGTGTGGGCACCCCTCCTCCCAATTTTGCCCCAACTGGGCAAAAAGGGGTTGGGAAGCTGCCCCACCCCCCAGGGTCTTTCTTCCTCTTTGTGGGGTGGTTGCGTGACGAGTCTTCCAGCTAATGGGATCAAATAGGGGAGGTTTAAGAAAGCTTATCCTGTAGAGCCGAGTTGCTTCCTGCTGCTCGCAAGCCCGTGATTGCATTCAGAAGGTACACAGAGCACAAACGACATCACAGTGTGGCTTTTGTCGGTTGTGCGTGTTAAATTGGCTATTTTCCTTTTGAAGTTGGCACTGCTGGAGTGTGATTTGTCAAGAGTGGGCTACAGACATCGCTCAGTAGGGCTAAAGGGCAAATTGAAGAGTGCAGTCCTAATTTCCATTCATTTATTCTGTCACCCGTTTTCTTTCGCTCCCTCCTAACCTCACACTCTGTCAATTCCCAGAATTCAATGGTTGTCCTAAGTGGAGGACTACCTGCATATGGGTGGGGAAAATGTGGCTATGGCCATCTTTAAGCTTGGCCTTTGGATAGATTCTTATCCAAATATCCAGCTTGTGTGTATCCAGAATCTCCCAGGGAGAGATTTAATCCAGAATACGGGTGGGAAAATCCTATGATTTAGCTCTACTCTAGGGGTACAAAAGTAATGCTAAAAGGTGGCATGTCCATTATACTTTTTGTATTTCTACACAAAGTCCCTGTTTGCCGAACAATCTGCATTTAGCTAAATTCACACAACACGCTAAGCCCAAAATAACTGAATTATTGCTTAGCCCTTAAAATCACCGTCTGAGGCTCTGGATCACACACCCCTAATGAAGTCTCAGGGCCAGAAATGTAGGACCTCTGAAAGTTGCCATCTTAGTTTTTAATTTAATAAAAGAGGCAAATGATTAAAAGTATACCTAGTCAATCCAGCCTGTATTCAATTGTCATCAAAAGAGAAATGGAACCAAACTGAAATTCTATTTAATTTTTGACATTCTCCACTTGGCAGCTTTCTGGAATAGGTTGTCACTACAAGAATGTGATGTAGCTCTCAGGCAAGAAAGAAGAAAGAAAGAAAGAAAGAGAGAGAAAGAGAAAGAAAGAGAAAGAGAGAAAGAGAAAGAAAAAGAGAGAGAGAAAAAGAAAGAGAAAGAGAGAGAGAAAGAGAAAGAAAAATTAGATTAGATAGATTAGATAGATAGATAAAGAAAGAGAAAGAGAGAAAGAGAGAAAGAAAAAAAAAGCGAGAAAGAGGGCTAAAGATGAAGTGCCAGGGCTTCACACATTCACACCGTTGTTGCAAACGGAGAAATGGGACAGAGACAGCTTGGATGAAAAGTAACCGTTTAGTGTATATCTGATGGCAGCTTTAGCAATGAAGCAGAAGAAAATACTTTAAAAAAATTTGACAAATGAAAATATTCAAACTAGAACCAACCAGCTTTCTGCAAAGCTGCTAAATACAACAACAACAACAACAACAACAACAAAATGGTAAAACACAATCCCCCAATACCCTAGAGACAAAGAATAAAAAATGTTTGACCTAGCCCTAACCGAAACGCAAATATGAAGAGATGCACCAGCTTTAATTCGGGGTCTCTGTCACCACCTATATTTCTATTCTGTTTGCAGTCAGGCTTAAAGAGATTCCCCTGTCCCGCTTCTCATGTTAAAATCGACCCTGTTGTTGGGTCCTGGGCTCCAGGAACATCCATGCGTGAAAGTCCTGGCTAAAAGCTGCCGAGAAGGTCTCGGAAATAATTGGCGCGAGGGCTTGGCTATCTCCCTGGCAGCCTCTGGAGAAATCCCTCTCTGATTCCCGTCATAAGGAGCTGAACCCTGATCCTCTCGGCGGGTAAACAATTCTACAGAATACAGTAACAACGATGTTTTTCCCAGCTACATTTTTTCTTTAAGTGCCACTGCTGGAGACATTTTGAGCCGCTATCCAATTTATTCACTCCTTGTTAGTCGTTTCTGGTTCCTCGTCAAAAAGGTTCTTGGAGACAAAACCGCTTCCGTTCCGAATCTCCCTCTTCGACAGGCTCCTGAGAGAGAGAGAGACAGACAGACAGACAGAGAGAAAGAGAGACAGACAGACAGAGAAAGACACACACACACAGATACAGAGAGAGACAGAGACAGAGAGACAGACACGGAGAGAGAGAGACAGAGAGAGACAGACATGGAGAGAGAGACAGAGACAGAGAGACAGACAGATACACACACACACACAGACAGAGAGACAGATACAGAAAGACAGAGATATAGAAAGATAGAAAGAGATAGAGGCAGAGAGAGAGAGACACACATACACACAGACAGACAGACAGAAACAGAGAGAGACAGAGAGAGAGACAGACATGGAGAAAGAGAGAGACAGAGAGAGAGAGAGAGAGAGAGACAGAGAGACACACAGACACAGAGTCAGAGAGACAGATACAGAAAGACAGAAAGAGATAGACAGAGACAGACACACAGAGAGAGAGAAACAGAGAGAGAGAGACACGGAGAGAGAGAGAGAGAGAGAGACATGGAGAGAGAGACAGACAGAGAGACAGACACACACAGAGACAGAGAGACAGATACAGAAAGACAGAGAGATACAGAAAGACAAAGAGATAGACAGAGGCAGAGAAAGACACACACACACATACACACAGACAGAGAGAAACAGAGAGAGAGACAGACATGGAGACAGACAGAGACAGAGAGAGAGACAGAGAGACACACAGACACAGAGTCAGAGAGACAGATACAGAAAGACAGAAAGAGATAGACAGAGACAGACACAGAGCGAGAGAGAGAGAGAGAGGGAGAGAAAGAAAGGGATCAAGATCGCAGCTTTCACGGGTGACATCTCATTAGCGAACAGGGCGGCTATTCAAAATTTCAGAATATTCATGAGTATGTGACCTTGTTTCCAGAGCTATTTGGAAGGAAAACCGAAGGCCCTTCCTTCCACCCTGAAGTTTTTAAAAATGCTGGCACGTCTTTTTCTAGATGGGTTTGCAGGTTGCGTTATTTTGTTTAGCATCAATGGGCAATTTGTTGTTTAGGCTGATTGTCGGTTCCAGCAGAAACTCTTTTAACTTTGCCAGGGTAATAGCTTTATTGTGCCGATGCATGGCACATTCAACGAAGGGGAATCCACATGTAAAATCTGGTGAAATACAAATTAATCACAGAGGTTGGGTCTTAGACCACAAGCGGAATATAATTTTTGAGGTTGTGGACGTGTGGGATGTGAATGGCTGCAAATGAGAGTCGATATTGGTCTGTGGGAAGGATGGAGGCCATGCGGCAATTACATCTTAAGTGGAAATAGCCTAGAGAAAGGGATAAAATAGGCTATAGCAGAGGCATAAAAAATATAGACTGTGACTCTTCAAAATCTTGGGGAAAGTGGGCCGTTGCTGCCACTGAGAGCTTAGGGACTGGATACAGCCTGGAGGGGAATACATGAATCACAAAGTGCACTTTATTTTTCCTTGAATTTACCCTGCCAAGCCAGTGACTGGGGTAAGAAATGGTGCCAAGAGCCAAGGTGGCGCAGTGGTTAAATGCAGCACTGCAGGCTACTTCAGCTGACTGCAGTTCTGCAGTTCGGCAGTTCAAATCTCACCGGCTCAGGGTTGACTCAGCCTTCCATCCTTCCGAGGTGGGTAAAATGAGGACCCGGATTGTTGTTGGGGGCAATATGTTGACTCTGTAAACCGCTTAGAGAGGGCTGAAAGCCCTATGAAGTGGTATATAAGTCTAACTGCTATTGCTATTGCTATTGCTATTGTGCGACTGTGGTTTGTCAAATGAGTCACGTCTGGTTGGAAGCGCAAGATAAATTTATTATAAAACCTGGTCTGTGAACTATACAAAGTCAAGGAGAACATTAATATGCCTTAGAGCAGGGGTATCAAACTTGGATTTCATTGAGGGCTGCATCAAGGTTGCGTTTGGCCTGGGGGGGGGGCTGTGGCCAGCTCAACATCACTTGTCTCGGGGACACCTGTGGTGGCCAAGTGCTAAGGCAGGACTTCCCTCAGACCCTCCCTCTCATTATAACCTTCCTTCCTTCTTTGCTCTCTTCCTTCTTTGTCTTTTCTCTTCTCCTTTTCTGTCCCTTCTTCCATGCTCAAATGCAAAAGGGGAAACATTTCTCCTTTTGCTTTGTTTTTAATTTGTTTTGCTAGCCCTCTGCCAGCGAAAAGGGAGCTCTGTTTTGGCTGGCAGAGGCACCACGGGCCAGTCCTTTTCTGCCTCCAGATCCGCGGGCCAGATCCAAGCACCCCGTGGGCTGGATTCGGCCCACTGGCCTTGAATCTGACACCCCTGCCTTCTAGGGAAGCTGGTTTCTGAGGCTTTTGAACCATAATTCAAAATTTAACTGTAGGCATGAGCTGGGCCATTCATTACAGCTTGCTCACAACCCTACAGTTGTGTTGGAACTAGATTTCCTGCCAAACATTTGCATGACTCCCGTTTGAAGGGTAGTCAAGGCAGCAAATGTGGGCCGGGTCCGTCTGGCGTGAAGAATCAGGACCTCACGTTAAGTTCCAGTTCAGAGGATTTATTGCTCAAGCCTAGGACAAGAATCCAGTCCAGTAATTGTCAACATTAAATTGATGCTTGATAAGAGTTAACAGAATTCAAGGGGGGGGGGGGGCTGGGCTTGGAGCATTGATGGACGCATAAGGATTCTAGGCTATGTCCTCTCTTGACTCCACCTCCAAGCTCTGCCTGTTCGTCTTCCTACATAATCCTGTGGTTTGTGGCTGCTCTGGAACAATTTATGGAGTATAATTTATTATCAGACCTGAGGTACTTACTCTTGAACGGGCCAGTAGCTGAGCAGGGCTGTAAGAGACAGGTAACAAATGCTCAGCATTCCGGAAACCAGCAGCGACAGCAAGCCCAGCCCACCGAGAATGCAAAGCAAGGTGACGCCACCTAAGGATATTACGAAACCTAGGAGGGAGGAGATGCAATTAGCCTTATGGTTTCTCTAGGGAATTCTCTTTACTGCATCATTGTCAATAGATGGCAGCAACTAGCAAATTTATGGCTGCTCAGCAAACTTAGGGCTGGTTAGTTCTTGTCCAGGAGGCCCTAAGATATCTTAGGGTAGTAGGCTAGATTAGGGAGAGTGAATAAAATCCTGTAAAGAGGCAACGAAGACTTACTTCTGCACTGTTGCCAAGGAAACAGGCCTCCTGCCATTAAACTTCAAGCAAGTTTAACTTTATTTATTGTCATCGGGTAGCCTCGGATGACGAGCACGTTGAAAGCTCTAAATTCCTTTCAAAGGCTGCAGCTGTCTCCAGAGAGGCGCGTCGTCGTCATCCCAACCCCATTTCCCCAAAGGCGTGAATACCTTCCATGACGATCACTCCGATGCACGCCAGGACCGTGGTGGTGACGACAAAAGCCAGGAAGAACGCAATGGGGACGGCCGAGGCCGCAATAAATACCATCAGGGAGAGGGCGACGAAAGGGTGATCATCTAAATACTGGCCAACTCTGGAGTTCATGAAAGCAACCACCTGGGATGTAGAGGGAACAAAAGGGAAATGTTTTTGAAGGTGTGGGGGGGTTTATTCTGAGAAGCGAAACTATTTCAAGAGGAAATCATTGAATTAAGGCGAGCTTAACACAGGGTGTCCTCAGCCTACGGCCACAATTGGGCCCAAAAATTTATGTTGCTAAGTAAGGCAGATATTCTTCAGCTTCTACTTCAGTTTCAACCGCAATAATACAAGAGCACATAACAGATACAAAATCAAGGTAAACCGTTCCAAACTCGATTGCAGAAAATACGACTTCAGCAACAGAGTGGTCAATGCCTGGAATGCTCTACCTGACTCCGTTGTTACATCCTCAACCCCCCCCCACAGCTTCAACCTCAAACTGTCTGGACCTCACCCCATTCCTAAGAGGTCCGTAAAGGGGGTGTGCATAAGCACACCAGCGTGCCTACCGTCCCTGTCCTACTCTCCCCATTTATTTGTATTTATGTCCGTGTTTATACCTACACCTGTTATCTTGTACATGTTTGCCAAACTAAATAAATAAAATAAATGTTAAGTGAGTTTTGCTCCATTTTCTTGCCATAGTTGTTAAGCGAATTACTGCAGTTGATAAGTGAATTATCCAGTCATTAAGCAAATCTGGATTCCCCATTGATTCGGCTTGTCGTAATCCAACTGGGAAGGTTGCAAATGAGGATCATGCGACTATAAATACAGGCCAACGGCCACATGTTCAAATTTTGATCAAGTGAAAATGGGAATGCTGCCACGGTCGTAAGTATGAAAACCACTTTTTCAGTGCCATTGTAACTTTGATCGGTCATTAAGCAAATGGTTTTAAAATTGAGGACTACTACTTCGCTGTTGAAGTGTGACTCTACTTAGTTATGAACCTGTCTTGAATTTATGACAAAAGCCCTGAATATCAGGATGAAATCATCTCCCCTAAATATCCAGGGCATGCAATTATAGTCACAAAGTTAAAATTCATTTCGAATTGTTCAGAGATTCAACTGCCTTAGCAAAAAAAGAAAGAGAAGAAAAGGGGGTGGGGTGGGGGGGCTTTAGAGTCCTTGGTGCTCTCTGAGCTTGAAAAAGTTTTGTTACTCAACTAGGCAGAATCATTAGAGTTTGTTTTGAGGTCTTGTTATAAATAAATAGAGATATAAACCAATATAAAGCTGCACTGTTAGTCAGAGGCTGCTTGCAAAAATACACGAAAACCTGGTTGCCTTAACTACGATTTACGGAAGTGTTTCGGTTAAAACAAAGCAGTGATTCATAAAGGCTTGATTGACAAACAAAGACTGTTTGGGTTCATATAGGTACAGAGGTAAATAAATCAGGGCGAAAGATGATGAAAGCGGAGATTGTTTATACTAAGGTAAATCTGACCACTGAGAGAGGTCAAAAAATTAACATGGCAGCCACAACTGCACAAGGATGCCCTGCTATTCTTCTCTGTCACTCTCACAAAAAAGGGGAGCCTTTGATGATGTAGTTGTAGTTATAGCCAAACATTTTTTTGCCACTTCCCCCCAAATAACCTTGGAAAGCTGTGTTCGCACAATCTAGTGCCACAGGTGGCGCACAGAGAGCCCGTTCTGCGGGCAGGCGAGCCATCACCCCAGCTCAGCTTCACCGCGTGTGTGTGCGTGCCTCCCGCCAGCAGGTTTTCGGGTCTCTGCCAGGATGCATGGCGGGTGGGGCGCATGCAGGAGACGTGTGAGCATGCGCGGGGTGAGCAGGTGTCATGTGCGCATGTGCAGGGGGCAGGGGGGATGTGCAAAGGGTGCGGTTTGCCCGCTGCAGCCCATTTTTGGTTTCAGGAGGCTGCAGGGTGGCCCACTAGGTGCAAAATGGGGCGCAGCTGTGGTGCTGCCCTATGGCCCATTTTTGCTCCCAGGAGGCTGCAGGGAGGCCTACTAGGCCCAAAACAGTGTGCAGGAGAGCATGGGGGTGTCACACACGCAGGTGCAGAGGGCAGGGCACCCATAATGCAATGTGTGTGTCACACACACATTGCATTATGGGTGCAATGTCATGCGCTTTCAGCATGTGACGACAAAAATATTACCTACCACTGACCTAGTCAGTGATATTTAAACACAATTATTATTATTGAACACAATTATTTAAACACCATCTGTTGCAGTTGCCCAATTGGCTGATCTTTAAAAGAGCCAAGGTGGCGCAGTGGTTAAAGTGCAGTACTGCAGGCCACTTCAGCTGACTGCTATCTGCAGTTCAGCGGTTCAAATCTCACCGGCTGAAGGTTGACTCAGCCTTCCATCCTTCCGAGGTGGGTGAAATGAGGACCCAGACTGTGGGGGCGATATGCTGACTCTGTAAACCGCTTAGAGAGGGCTGAAAGCCCTATGAAGCGGTATATAAGTCTAAGTGCTATTGCTATTTGCACTACCATAACCCAACTGGAAAGAAGGCGTGTAAGAGTGGATAATTCTCCTTCCCGGCCAATTTTTATTTAGACCTGCTCTTAGCTCAGTTTGCCTTTCTCCCTAAACAGAAGGAAGATGCCCCCCATAAGCTATAAAGTCCTCCGTAACTCACATGTGAGTTGCTATGTACCGTATCCATCATGGCCAGCCATCGTTTCTGGAGTTCCTTCACCTCTTTGGACATGGTGACGCTTTCAAGTTTAAAAACCAATCAAATCGCCTTTTCAAATCCTAAATCCTAGAAAGAGAATGAAAAAAAAGAAAGGAATATTTTGACTGCTGCGTTTACAATACAATAGCAGAGTTGGAAGGGACCTTGGAGGTCTTCTAGTCCAACCCCCTTCCTAGGCAGGAAACCCTATACCGTTTCAGACAAATGGTTATCTAACATCTTAAAGACTTCCAGTGTTGGGGCATTCACAACTTCTGGAGGCAACTTCTTTTCCACTAAATTAATTGTTTAGTCAGATCCCCAAATGTAAAGCAGACCGCACCTTAGTTTGTAGAGAGAGAAAATCTACTACAGGTAAACCATTCGTTTAGCGACCGTTTGAAGTTACAACGGCACTGAAAAAAAGCCATTTATGACATTTTTTTTTCATACTTATAAATTCATAGTCAGGCGATCAAAATTCAGATGTTGGCTTACGTTTATGACGGTTGCAGTGTCCTGGGGTCATGTGATTCCCCTTTTGCGACCTTCTGACAAGTAAAGTCAATGGGGTAACCAGGTTCACTTAACAATTGTGTTACTAACTTGTGGAGAAGATGGATTGATTATATTCAAAATAAATTATGGGACTAAGAAATTCCAGATAGCCTATGATTGAAGAAGCAAGGAATGACATAATTTGTTTAGGGTTAGCCTAACGAAAGAGGAGTTAAAGTACAAGTGAGGACGATGTTGAAGTTTTTTCAATTAAAAAAAAAACCAATTGTGTTACTAACTTAACAACTGCAGTGATTCACTTAACAACTGTGGCAGGAAAGGTTGTAAAATGAGGCAAAACTCATTTAACTGTCTCGCTTAGCCACATAGATTTGGGGTCTCAGCTGTTGGTTGTAAGTCAAGGACTATGTTTGTATGCAAACATTCTTGAATTATAAACTTTATGGTCCCTATTTTGCTAGGAAATGTACATTTTTAGAAACGGATAATTTCATTTTCCCCCCCTTAGTCCTTTTATTACAGCAGATTCCACATAGTTGCAGTTCCTACTAGAACCTTCAGAGTTGTATTGACAAACTCAAGGCTGTCTGTTTACTACAGCTTTACAATGTTTCCACCATGTATAAACTTCTGAAAGAGGAAAGCAAAAACAAATAAAAGTATTTGTTTAAAAACAACACACATCCTTTCCACATGAGATGCTCTGAGATCTTTGCTATCCAGAAACAAATATCCAAACTGTCCACTCCCACGCTGGATAGTAGGTACCCTGTTGAATGTCTGTCTGCCTGTCTTCTATAACACCCCCAGGTGCAAGACTGCATGCCAAAGCAGCTAGTTGGTCTTCAAAACCAGACTGTCCCGTGGAACCTCTGCCTGACTCTCTGGCCTCAGCAGGGCTGGGGTGGGGAGAAATGTGAGGAAAAAGCAGCCCAGTTGAACCTCTGCCTGATCATCCAGGCTAAGCAGGACCTGAGGAACAAGCAGGGAGGGGGGAATATTTCCCAGTGAACCTCTGCCTGACCCTCCACCCTGAACAGGGGCAAAAAAATGTCCTGTTGGATCTCTGCCTGATCCTCCAGCCTCAGCAGCACCTGAAAGGCACTCTAAGGAAAAGCCCTGCCCTGTTGAACCTCCGCCTGATCCTCCAGCCTCAGCAGCCCCTGAAAGGCACTCTAAGGAAAAGCCCTGCCCTGTTGAACCTCCGCCTGATCCTCCAGCCTCAGCAGCCCCTGAAAGGCACTCTAAGGAAAAGCCCTGCCCTGTTGAACCTCCGCCTGATCCTCCAGCCTCAGCAGCCCCTGAAAGGCACTCTAAGGAAAAGCCCTGCCCTGTTGAACCTCCGCCTGATCCTCCAGCCTCAGCAGCATTTGAAAGGCACTCTAAGGAAAAGCCCTGCCCTGTTGAACCTCTGCCTGATCCTCCAGCCTCAGCAGCACCTGAAAGGCACTCTGAGGAAAAGCCCTGGCCTGTTGAACCTCCGCCTGATCCTCCAGCCTCAGCAGCCCCTGAAAGGCACTCTAAGGAAAAGCCCTGCCCTGTTGAACCTCCGCCTGATCCTCCAGCCTCAGCAGCCCCTGAAAGGCACTCTGAGGAAAAGCCCTGCCCTGTTGAACCTCCGCCTGATCCTCCAGCCTCAGCAGCCCCTGAAAGGCACTCTAAGGAAAAGCCCTGCCCTGTTGAACCTCCGCCTGATCCTCCAGCCTCAGCAGCCCCTGAAAGGCACTCTGAGGAAAAGCCCTGCCCTGTTGAACCTCCGCCTGATCCTCCAGCCTCAGCAGCACCTGAAAGGCACTCTAAGGAAAAGCCCTGCCCTGTTGAACCTCTGCCTGATCCCCCAGCCTCAGCAGCCCCTGAAAGGCACTCTGAGGAAAAGCCCTGCCCTGTTGAACCTCCGCCTGATCCTCCAGCCTCAGCAGCCCCTGAAAGGCACTCTGAGGAAAAGCCCTGCCCTGTTGAACCTCTGCCTGATCCTCCAGCCTCAGCAGCCCCTGAAAGGCACTCTGAGGAAAAGCCCTGCCCTGTTGAACCTCCGCCTGATCCTCCAGCCTCAGCAGCCCCTGAAAGGCACTCTGAGGAAAAGCCCTGCCCTGTTGAACCTCCGCCTGATCCTCCAGCCTCAGCAGCATTTGAAAGGCACTCTAAGGAAAAGCCCTGCCCTGTTGAACCTCCGCCTGATCCTCCAGCCTCAGCAGCATTTGAAAGGCACTCTAAGGAAAAGCCCTGCCCTGTTGAACCTCCGCCTGATCCTCCAGCCTCAGCAGCATTTGAAAGGCACTAAGGAAAAGCCCTGCCCTGTTGAACCTCTGCCTGATCCCCCAGCCTCAGCAGCCCCTGAAAGGCACTCTGAGGAAAAGCCCTGCCCTGTTGAACCTCCGCCTGATCCTCCAGCCTCAGCAGCACCTGAAAGGCACTTTAAGGAAAAGCCCTGCCCTGTTGAACCTCCGCCTGATCCTCCAGCCTCAGCAGCATTTGAAAGGCACTCTAAGGAAAAGCCCTGCCCTGTTGAACCTCCGCCTGATCCTCCAGCCTCAGCAGCACCTGAAAGGCGCTCTAAGGAAAAGCCCTGCCCTGTTGAACCTCCGCCTGATCCTCCAGCCTCAGCAGCATTTGAAAGGCACTCTAAGGAAAAGCCCTGCCCTGTTGAACCTCCGCCTGATCCTCCAGCCTCAGCAGCACCTGAAAGGCACTCTAAGGAAAAGCCCTGCCCTGTTGAACCTCCGCCTGATCCTCCAGCCTCAGCAGCATTTGAAAGGCACTCTAAGGAAAAGCCCTGCCCTGTTGAACCTCCGCCTGATCCTCCAGCCTCAGCAGCACCTGAAAGGCACTTTAAGGAAAAGCCCTGCCCTGTTGAACCTCCGCCTGATCCTCCAGCCTCAGCAGCATTTGAAAGGCACTCTAAGGAAAAGCCCTGCCCTGTTGAACCTCTGCCTGACCATCAGCCAGGCAACGGGGAGCGGGAGGACTGTCCTGTCAGACTTCTGCCTGGCCCTTCAGTTTCAGCAGCACCTGAGGAGGAGCATGGGGGGAATGTCCTGTTGAACCTCTGCCTGGCCCTCCAGCCTCAGCAGAGGCAATGGGGAGGACTCTGTCCTGTCAGACTTCTGCCTGACCACCCTCAGCCTCAGCAGCCCCTGGAAGGCACTCTGAGGAAAAGCCCTGCCCTGTTGAACCTCCGCCTAACCATTAACATGGGGAGGGAGGGAGGGCTCTGTCCTGTCGGATCTCTGCCTGACCCTCAGCAGTCCCTGAAGGGCCGCGGCGAGGCTGGCTGCCCTGTTGAACATTCCCCCCCCCCCCAAAGCCCGAACCGGACCTCCGCCTGCGGAGCGGCCTCTCCGCCGCCTCCTCCTCCTCCTCCTCCTCCCCGGAGGGAAAGGCGAGGAAGCGGGCCGGGCTTGCCTCGCTGCCTCGGCCTCACGTACCTCCGCCGGGCCGCCCCAAAGAGGCCGAGCGCAGCGCCACCTCCTCGCCTCGCCTGCTGGGCCCTGCGGGGCGCTCCGGGGCCGCCTTCCCCTTCGCCTCACCCGGCCGCCCGTCAGTCAGTCAGTCGGCCTTTCCGAATTCGCTCTGCTGGCTTTCATGCCGGCAAGGAGGATCGGTCTCTCGGGAAAGGAGCCCGGCTCCTCCCTTGCAGGGCGCAGCTGTTGAAGCCGGCACGCAAAAAAGGGACGGTGGTTGACTCCCATGGTGGCTGGGCACGACGCCCGCCCGACGTTATGGGCCTTTTTCTATCATTGATAAAACGCCCTTATAGAAAGAGGAAGGCCCCGCTGGGCATCTGCCTCCAGTTGAGGCCTCCTTCTACTTCTTGACTGTTTACCTGTTTTATATTCACACTTATTCTTCTTTTCTCTCACATGCTTGACATACCTAAATAAATAAATTAAATAGATTGATTAAATAAATAATTTAAATAAATCAAATAAATAAATGAAATAAATTGATTAAATTGATTAAATAAATAACTTAAATAAAATTGATTAAATAAAATAAATAAAATAAATAACTTAAATAAGTTAAATAAGATAAATAAATTGATTAAATTAATTCAATAAATTGATTAAATTAAATAATAAAATAAAATAAAATTAACTGATTAAATAAATAAAATAAATTGATTAAATAAATAACTTAAATTGATTAAATAAATTAAATAAATGAATTAAATAAAATAAATAAAATAAAATAAATAAATTAAATAAATTAAATTAAATTAAATTAATTAATTAAATTAAATTAAATAAATTAAATTAAATTAAATTAAATTAAATTAAATTAAATTAAATTAATTAATTAAATTAAATTAAATTAAATTAAATAAATTAAATTAAATAAGCTAAATAAATTGATTAAATTGGTTAAATAAATAAATTACATTAAATTAATAAAATAAAATAAATAAATAAATTGATTAAATAAATTAAATAAATTGATTAAATTGATTAAATAAATTAAACAAACCGATTAAATAAATAAATAAATTAAATTGATTAAATAGATAAAATAAAATAATTAAATTGAAGTAATTAACTTAATAAAATTAATTAATTAAATTAATTACATTTTAAATGGATAAAAATAAGTTTTGCTCACCATATTACAAAAAGATGTGGAGACTCTAGAAAGAGTGCGGATTAGGGGACTGGAGGCTAAAACAAATGAAGAACAGTTGCAGGAATTTTGGGTATGTCTAGTTTAATAGAAAGAAGGACTAGGGGAGACATGATAGCAGTCTTCCAATATCTCAGGGGATGTCACAAAGAAGAGGGAGTCAAGCTATTCTCCAAAGCACCTGAAGGCAGGACAAGGAGCAATGGGTGGAAACTAATCAAGGAGAAAAGCAACCTAGGACTAAGGAGAAATTTCCTGACAGTTGAATAGAATAGAATAGAATAGAATAGAATAGAATAGAATAGAATAGAATTCTGTATTGGCCAAGTGTGATTGGACACACAAAGAATTTGTCTTTGGTGCAGATGCTCTCAATGTAAATAAAAAGACAAGATACATTCGTCAGGAATCATAAGGTATAACAGTTAATGATAGCCATAGGGTACAAATAAGCAATCAGGAAACAATATAAATCATAAGGATACAAACAACAAAGTTACAGACATGCAAGTCGTAAGCGGTAGGAGGTGGGTGATAGGAACGATGAGAAGACTTAATAGGAATAGTAAAGCAGCCTTAGTGAATGGTTTGACGGTGGTGAGGGAATTATTTGTTTAGCAGAGTGATGGCATTCAGGAATAATAGCAGTGGACTTATATACCGCTTCATAGGCCTTTCAGGCCTCTCTAAGCGGTTTACAGAGAGTCAGCATATTGCCCCCAACAATCTGGGTCCTCATTTTACCCACCTCGGAAGGATGGAAGGCTGAGTCAACCCTGAGCCGGTGAGATTTGAACCGCTGACCTGCTGATCTAGCAGTAGCCTGCAGTGCTGCATTTAACCACTGCGCCACCTTGGCTCAGAGGAAAAAACTCTTGTGTCTAGTGGTCGGTGTGCAATGCTCTATAGCATCGTTTTGAGGGTAGGAGTTGAAACAATTTATGTTCAGGATGCGAGGGGTCTGTAAATATTTTCATGGCCCTCTTTTTGACTTCTGCAGTATACAGGTTATATACAGTATACAGTACACGGTATTAACCAGTGGAACAACTAGCCTCCAGAAGTTGTAAATGCTCCAACACTGGAAGTTTTTAAGAAGAGATTGGATAACCATTTGTCTGAAATGGTATAGGATTTGAGCCGCAGTTTGATTCCAAAAAAGGTTTAGGGATGGGAATGGGAAGTACTAAAGGACAAAAGGAAGGACCAGGGGGGTGACATGATAGCCTTGTTCCGATATTTGAGGGGCTGCCACAAAGAAGAGGGGGGTGGGGTCAAGCTATTCTCCAAAGCACCTGAGGGCAGGACAAGAAGCAATGGGTGGAAACTAATCAAGGAGAGAAGCAACCGAGAGCTAAGGAGACATTTTCTCATTTTAATTATTTCCTGAAACGAGAAGGGCACTCCTATTGATGCAACTTCCTGTTTGTTAAGCCACCATCGAGGGTCCTAGATACAAGTCAAGAAGAGGAACAAGAGGAACTGCGGCTGGGCTCATACTGAAAGATACATTTAAATACAGGTAGTCCTCGACTTACGACCACAAGCACCTGAATTTTGTTCATGGGGATGCTGCAATGGTCATTAAGTGTGAAAAACGGCCGTACGTCACTTTTTTTTCAGTTCAGTTGTCATTTCAAACAGTCACTAAACAAACTGTACTACACTTATTCTATATGTATTTGGTCGAGCCTGGTCAGGCACACAAGTAATTTGTCCCTGGGACAAAAGCACCCTGTGTACTTGCCAAACAATAGAATATAATGATAATTAACAATACTAAAGTGTACAGCCAATAAAAGGGGGGAGTTTAAAAAAAACAATGGAAGTTACAATGGCAAATATTGGTTTCTTGCAAGCGATTGTACTAAAATAAATGAAAATTATCCAAGTACTATGTACTTTTTCTCCCTCGAAGATCTTTCTCACCCTCTCTCTCCATTGCTGTCCCAGTCTCCCCACCCCTGGTTCTACCTTAAGTATCCTGTCCATCTTACCATATCAAAACAGTGTTTGCTTGTTAAACAAACTGCTTTTCCTTTCGCAGGAGGAGCTGCTGGTGGAGGTTTAGGCTGGCAGGAATGGCATGGCATGGCAGCCAAGTGGGTGGAGTGGGAGGGGGGGAGCTGTCGGAAGAGCGGAGTCTGGTTGCTTAGTGACAGCAATGCGTTCCCCTCGGTTACCCCGAGCGAGAAGGGGGAGATAATGTCAGGGAGCAGAAGTTCTTTCTGAGCTCTGCCTCTCCAGCAAGCACGGAAACAGGTGACTGGGACAGCCCCTTGGAGCGGCAGACGGCCCTCGCCCCTTCCTAGTCCTGAGTGAGGTTGAAAAGAGGCCAAAGAAACTTGGCTTGGTTCTCCCTGAAAGTGCCTGACTTTGATTTCCATCTCTCTCTCTCTCTTTCTCTCTCTCTCTCTCTCTCTCTTTTTCTTTTTCTCTTTCTTTTTTCCTTCACTCTCTCTTGCTGTCTTTCTCTCCTCCCCTCCCCTCCCTCCCTCTGTCTCTCTCTCTTCCTTTCCTCTCCTCTCCTTCCTCCTTCCCTGCCTCTCTTCCTCCCCTCCCCCCCTCTTCCTTCCCTCCCCTCTTCCTCCTTCCCCGTCTCTCTTCCTCCCCTCCATCTCTCTCTCTCTTCCTTTCCTCCCCTCCCTCCCTCTCTCTGTCTCTCTTCTTCTACTCTGCTCTCCTCTCCTCTCCTCTGGCTCTTTTTTGGAATGAGTGTGGATCACTTCCTAGTTCCTAAAGTTGAGATAACTCTCTTTCTACCTAGCCTACATTTGGAGGGGTGTTTGAAGATTCATTCAGTGGGTGCCATAATGAAGGGATATTAGAAAAAATGGATTGTAGCCTAATGGGTTTGTTTTGACTATCAATTGGTGTTATTCTTCTAGATGTTTAAAGCCAGGAGAAGAATTTATTTTTTGCAAAGATTATTGATCTAATTGATATTTTGGAGGAAGAGCAGGACATCCTAAGAAATATTCATCATGAATCCAAAGGAGATTACCAAAATTTTGAGGGTAGGTGTGAATAACTCTTATAAAAACATTGGCTGGGTTTGCTTATTGTGCCCTGAAAACACAATCCTGTTTCTGTGATTTAGGCTTCTGGTCTTGTATGATGACAGCAATCGTGGCTTTTAATCCTTAATATGTAATACAGACTTAGGTTAAAGATAGTGAGTTTCAGCTTCTTTCTCAATCCATGGTCAAACACTGGCTTTGTTTGAGATATGTGTCCAATTGCTATATTTAAAAGGGAAAGGATTTGACAATTGCATAAAGATATTGTAATACTACGATGTTGAACTTTTGGAGAAAAATAATATAGCGATCCCATTGCAGATGTTGGACAAAACCTCTTTTAATCTGGTGTCTTCATATGTGTTGGATAAAAGTTTGCAAAATTCCCACCTTGATCACCACATCTGATGGATGGAGAAAAATAGTAATGGGTCTTTTGCCTGGGCTATCCAGACAGCTTCTAGCTTAGTTGCATTAAGTCATGATTTAACTGTAGTTTATTGGGGAAAAAGTAACACCCTCTGTTTACATACCATAAAATTGTACTGAGAAAAAGGCTAAGCCCTAACCAAAGTAATGGTGTTATTTCTTAGCATTAAATAATATGGCACTAAGAGTGGGTGAGTGGCTAAGATGCTGAGCTTGTCGATCAGAAAGGTTGGCAGCTTGGCAGTTTGAATCCCTAGCGCCACGTAATGGAGGGAGCTCTCATTACTTGCCCCAGCTTCTGCCAACCTAGCAGTTCAAAAGCATGCAAAAATGCAAGTAGAAAAATAGGAACCATCTTTGGTGGGAAGGCAACAGCGTTCCGTGCGCCTTGGTGGCACAGTGGTTAGGGTGCAGTGCTGCAGGCTACTTCTGCTCATTGCTGGCTGCCTGCAATTTGGGCAGTTCAAATCTCACCAGGTTCAAGGTTGACTCAGCCTTCCATCCTTCCAAGGTGGGTAAAATGAGGACCCAGATTGTTGGGGGCAAGAGGCTGACTCTGTAAACCGCTTAGAGAGGGCTGTAAAGCTCTGTGAAGCGGTATATAAGTCTAAGTGCTACTGCTATTGTGCCATCGGTTTCTAAAAACAGTTCTTAATTTTTAAAAATCCCAGCCTCGTTTTTTATTCAGGCCAATTTAAATGCAGGATGGCAGGGCTGAAAACAGGATTCGTAGAACTGCAGTGTCGTTATCGGGATACATTCTGCATTTTCTTGAAGCTTTTTTTCCCATTTTTTTTTTAGTCACAGACGGATTCTATCTATAATATGAGTCATGCCAAGCAGATACCTGAGCTGCCACCTTTGCCTTCAGTAGCGATCTCGGATCCCTCTCAACTGTATCAGGTGAGTCCTTGCACTCTTATTAGAAAATGGTTATGATAGGAAACCAGCTCAACAGCAATTCAGGTAGTCCTGTATTGTCCTGTATGGGACTGACTGCTGTTGTTAAGTGAGGTGGTTGCTAAGTGGGAAATCAGCACTTTAGCAACTGTGACTTTCCTTTTCCTGGCTCAGCCCAGCAGCACTGGGTTGAGCTGGGTGAAAACTGACGAGATTCACCAGTTTCAAATATTGCCCTTCTGTTTATTTCCCCTCTGCCAGGCTCACCTGGGAGAGGGGAAGGTTATCCAGAAGGGGATTAATGTGTATAAGTACATTCATTGAAGAGAAAGGGATTACAAGAGAATAAGCAGACTTATAATGGGAAATACACAGGGATGGGCTGCAGGGGGTTCGCAGGATTTCCTGAAGACCGAACAGCGTTATTATTCCCATATAATTTAGGACAGCAGTCCCAGAACCTTTTATACAGATACATACAATAGCAGAGTTGGAAGGGACCTTGGAGATCTTCTAGTCCAACCCCCTGCCTAGGCAGGAAACCCTATACTGTTCCAGACAAATGGCTATCCAACATCTTCTTAAAGACTTCCAGTGTTGGGGCATTCACAACTTCTGGAGGCAACTTCTGTTCCACTGATTAATTGTTCTAATTGTGAGGAAATTTCTCCTCAGTTCTAAGTTACTTCTCTCCTTGATTAGTTTCCATCCATTGCTTCTTGTCCTGCCCTCAGGTGCCTTGGAGAATAGCTTGACTCCCTCTTCTTTGTGGCAGCCCCTGAGATATCGGAAGACTGCTATCATGTCTCCCCTAGTCCTTCTTTTCATTAAACTAGACACACCCAGTTCCTGCATCTATTCTTTGCATGTTTTAGTCTCCAGTTTTGGGTGACTCTCTTTTGGGCACCAGGGAACAGTGCTATGGAGAGAGGTTTTTCTGCAGACTGGAGGGGGTGTGATTTTGGGTGCTGCCTGAATTCCGCAGATGGGGTTTCACTTGTTTGAGCAGCCCGGATGTTGGCATGTCATGGCCCAGGGGTTGGGGACCTTTGATTTAGGAAGGAATGTGGTGGCTCAGCGGCTAAGTCGCTGAGCTTGTTGATCAGAAAGTTCGGCATTTCGGTGGTTCGAATCCCTAGTGTCGTGTAACGGAATGAGCTCCCGTGACTTGCCCCAGCTTCTGCCAACCTAGCAGTTCGAAAGCATGTAAAAAATGCAAGTAGAAAAATAGGAACCACCTTTGGTGGGAAGGTAACAGCATTCCGTGCGCCTTCAGTGTTGAGTCATGCTGGCCACATGACCACGGAGACGTCTCCGGACAGCGCTGGCTCTTCGGCTTTGAAACAGAGATGAGCACCGCCCCCTAGAGTCAGGAACGACTAGCACATAAGTGCGAGGGGAACTTTTACCTTTAAGATATGCAAAATCCTATGAGTGGCTTCACTTGAAGGATGAGATTGCAGTATTACAAGGAGTTTGCCGGTCATTTGCCAGTCATGGAACCTGTTTCTCCACTTCCATCTGGGATATTTTGCCATGTCTATGCCAGGAAACAACTGGTCTGCCACCCAGGTGTGGTTCTCCCAGATTAGCATGACTTAATTAAGAGGGAAAAAATTAGGCTGTAAGAATTCTTACAGCCTAATTCCACCAGCCTTGAAATTTTGGCCTTGGAGAACCTAAAACTACACCACCTATAATCTGACCTAAGTATAGTACATAAAATTGTCTTCTACAACGTCCTACCTGTCAATGACTATTCAGCTTCAACCACAATAATACCCAGGCAAACAATCAATGCAAACTCAAGGTAAACCGCTCCAAACTCGATTGCAGAAAATACGACTTCAGCAACAGAGGGGTCAACGCCTGGAATGCTCTATCTGACTCCATTGTTACATCCTCAACCCCTCCCTGCAGCTTCAACCTTAAACTGTCTAGCATGGACCTCACCCCATTCCTAAGAGGTCTGTAAAGGGGGCGTGCATAAGCGCACCAGTGTGCCTACCATCCCTGTCCTATTGTCCCCATTTATTCATACTCATTTCCTGTGTTCTTATTCATGTTTATTCTTATTCCTATTATCTTGTACGTGAGTGATTACATACATAAATAAATATGTTTTCTCAGCTACAACACATACATAGGCAGTCCTTGAGTTAAAACCACAGCCGGGACTGGAATTTCCATGGCTAAGCCAGGCAGTTGTTAAGTGAGTTGTGCATCCAAATGGAAGAAGCTTCTTGGATGAGAAGCAAAACGTTTTCAAGGGAGGGGAAAAAAAACCTCCAAGAAAGTCCAGTTGCCTTTTGGAGGGGGGGAAAAAAGCACCTTTGGGATGCCTTTGCTTAGCAGTGGAAATTTGGGGCTCGATTCTGGGCGTAAGTCAAGGACTAGCCGTATGTCCTGCGTCCCAATCAGCTTCTATGACGGAATGTCTCTCTTCTTTTCTTCCCCTCCTTCTGGGTTTAGATGATCCAGGAGAGCAGTCACTACCCCACGCTAATGCAGAGAGCGTCTTGGATGCTGGCGGTGCCCCTGAAGGAGCAGTGTCACTTCCGCACGCCGAGCAACTCCATTGCCAACAACTACACCTTGACCGCGCGCGACCTGAAGATGAAGGATCTGCAGAAGCTGGCTTCCCCTGTCCGAATCAGGAAGGCTTCTGGCTGCACCAAACAGAAAGCCGAATGTCCACGTATCCTCCGAGCTTCAACAGCGTAGAGATCCATGTATATTGGAGGTTCTCCGTCATCCAGGCCAGGGTTTAACAGATTAACAGAGTTGGAAGGGACCTTGCAGGTCATCTAGTCCAACCCTCTGCCCAAGCAGGAGACCCTACACCATTTCTGACAGGTAGCAGTCCAGTCTCTTCTTAAAAGCTTCCAGTGATGAAGCTCCCACAACTTCCGAAAGGAACTTTTTTTCCCCATTGGTTGATTGTTCTCTCTGTCAGAAAATGTCTCCTTATTTCCAGGTTGAATCTCTCCTTGTTCAGTCTCCATCCATTATTCCTTGTCTGGCCTTCAGATGCTTTGGAAAATAGCTTGACCCCTTCCTCTCTGTGGCAGCCCCTCAAGTATTGGACCACTGCTATCCTGTCTTCCCTGGTCCTTCTTTGCACTAGACTAGCCCTGCCCAGTTCCTGCAACCATTCCTTGGGTTGCCCCAAAGGTGCTTCCCAAAAGGCAGCTGGACTTTCTTGACCCAAATATGAATTTTAAAAGGCAATAGGACTTCCTTTGTTTTTATTCGAAGACGTTTTGCTTCTCATCCAAGAAGCTGCTTCAGTTCAGAACTGGAGAAGCTTCCTGGATGAAAAGTGGAACCATGGCACGACAAAACCGTGCTCGACTAAGCCGCGCCCAATTAAACCGCATCGCTGATGTCATCAACAGGGCGACAACAGCGAGCGCGGAGAAAGAAGGGTGCTTTAAATAGCGCTTCGAAAGCAAGCCGATTCAACTTAAGGTAAGGGTTAGGTTTAGGGTTAGGTTTAGGGTTAGCTTTAGGGTTAGGTTTAGGGTTAGGTTAAGGGTTAGGTTTAGGGGGGTTAGGTTTAGGTTTAGGGGTTAATTTTAGGTTTAGCGTTTACAGTGTGCTTCTGTCTCCGCACTGTTGTCGCCCTGTTGATGACGTCAGCTACGCGGTTTCGTCGAGCACGCTTTAGTCGAACGCGGTTTTGTGGTGGAACAAAGTGGAACATTGCCTTTCTTTTTCTTTTCTTATTTTGGCTGAGGCTTTTCTTTAACGAGATCTCCTAGCTGCTAAAGAGTATGCGCCATCCGAAAAGAAGATGAAAATGTATGTAAGAAACCTCGAAGGGGAATATGAAAGGTATTGTCACGTTTTTAACCTTTTTTTGCTTATTCAGTAGATAACGGTTGAACAAGTTAGGGTCCCTCAAATAAGCCACATTTTGCAAAGTTCACGTAACATTCTTAGCCTTAAAGAAAGTTTACAATCCGTAGTGCTTGGGCTGACAGGCATGCTCTAAGATCTAGTTCATCTAATCATGGTTCCCTGAAATAAACCACAATGGGCTGCCTTTGCTTGATGTGTTGAGTCAGGAAACATGGTGTACAGACCTTAACTTACGTGCACCAGAACCAAGCAAACTGTACTATTTCTCTTTGCAGCTAACAAGCCCTTGTAACTAATAACCCCTTGTTATTCAGAAGTATAGCCCCTTCCTTGGAGGGTTTGTTTATTGGTTTATTTATCAAACTTGTAGACTGCTGATCTTGCCAGAGGTGATTCTAGGTGGCTTACAGACATTGAGTAAAATGCAGAATAAAACGTTCAAACAATCAAGAAATTTTAAAATCCCATTAAAATAAAACTAAGATAGGAACAGCCTGTTGTGGCCCGCCAGTGAAGCTGGCTGCAGATTCAGACAGTGAGGAGGTTGGGAAGGAACATGGGCGAGTCCTGGAGGCTGGGGAAAGCACTGATGAGGGCGTTGTGTCAGAGGAGAGAGGCAACCAGAGCCGTATGCCAATTATCAGCTGCCTTCAGAGTCAGACACCAGTGAGGCAGATGAACAGCTGGAGCCTGTTCTCCAAGTGCGCATCCACAGAGTTGCCAGACGAAGGGAACAGCTAAAGAACAGGGGTCGACCTGGAAGTAAGGCCACAGGTGGAAGATGAATGGCCCCTCTCGGAGGAAATAAAAGAGGAGCGGAAGGGGAGTTGAGTTTGCAGGAGGCAATTAGTTCCCTTAATTGGCTCATGTCTCTGACCTGTGGGGGAGATATATTTTTATACTCCGGAGCGTGTTACACTCCAAAAAATACGGTACCTGTTGATTGTGATTCATTTCAGGGCTGAAATTGTGTCCCAGGTGTGTAGTCTCGATTTGCTGCGGTTGGACGTTCAAACAGTGGAGTTGCCTCATTATTCCGAAAACCAGCCTCTGACCCCAGAGGAGCAAATTGTTGTGATGCATCAGCATGAGGAAGAGATGAGCAAAGGACTACAGGCACCCACAGAGGAAGATCTGGAGGTGGCTAAGCCAATTCACAAGGGGGTCTTTTCAAGCATCTTTTATCGGCAGGCCTAGAGGAATACAGAATCACGGGGGTCTTAAAGCTTTCCAGGCTGTGGTCATCTCCACTTGGGAGAGCCATTTTGGCCTCGTGGTTAAGGCGAATAGGTCCATTTTTCTGAGGTACGCAGTAAAAGGGAATTAGGTGTCAGGGCTGCTTCACTCAGTAACCAAAAAAGAAACCACTCAACTCCATTTTGCAGAATTAAGAGTACTTTTACTGGTTATGAGTAGATAGTAGCTAGGCAAAGCAGGATCTGAGGCAAAAGCGCGCGTAATCATAGATATCAGTATTGATAATGAGGGGACCCATTCCCCTCCCCTGGGTAACCCTATCCCATAGTTCAATCCAAACACTCCACATGTGTCATGTGGGAGACATCTTCAAAAATCATCATCAGGTTCGTGACCCGACAAATGCGCGCTCGACTAGAGGGCGCCGATGAAACTGCGGTGACAAAACCACGATGTCATCAACGTGCCGACAACAGCACGCCGACAGAAGTGCGATTTAAGTTAAGGTAAGGGTTAGGTTCAGGGTTAATTTTAGGGTTAGGTTTAGGGTTAGGTTCAGGGTTAGGTTCAGGGTTAGGTTTAGGTTTAGGGTTAGGTTTACAGCGCACTTCTGTCGGTGCGCTGTTGTCGGCGCGCTTCATTGCTCATTCGTCGGTTTAGAACTTGCGGTTTTGTCACCGCGGTTTAGTTGGGCGCGCTTTTGTCGGTCGCGCTTTTGTCGGTCGCCCTTTTGTCGGTGAACCCATCAGGTTGGTATGCCGGACAGTTGGCCTTGGTGAGAAACTCCTCTCCCTGCCACATGCGCAGTAGATGGTGAGAACAACTCCCTTTTTACAGTCATTCCTGCACAGAATATTTCCCACACCCAAATACCATGCCCCCCCCTCCCTGTTTCAATGGCAGCCGAAAAGCAAGCAGCAAAACAGAGGCTGACATTAGGGCAGTTGACTTTTTTCCAACAGAGGCACAGCAATACAGGTAGTCTTCAACTTACAACAGTTCATTTAGTGACCAAAGTTACAACATCACCGAAAAAGGCGACTGCTGGACGTTTTTCACACTTACAACGATTGTAGCCTCCCCAGTTGTCACATGATTTTGACAACTGACTCATATTTTTGACAGTTGCCGTGTCCAAGAGTCAGGTAATCAATCGCCTTTTGTGACGTCCTTTTTTTTTTGGTTATATGCTTTTTATTTTATTTTTATATATACATCATCAATACATGAAGAGTGTGGCATCTGGGTGTCGTTCATTTGGATACAAATAACAATACTAATATTGATAACATTTGTTACATTGGTTAAGATTATATACTCCCTAGTATTAATACTCATATGTGTATTCTAGTCCATTATTTAGTTATTCAGTATTTCAATGCACCATTCTAATGCCAATTCCAATATTATTTAAGCATACATAATAACACCTTTTGTGACCTTCTGACAAGCAAAGTCCATGGGGAAACCAGATCCACGTAACGACCGTGTGACTGCCTTCACAACTGAAGTGATTCAACTTAACAAACCTGGCAAGGAAGGTCGTAAAATGGGGCAAAACTCACTTAACAAATCTCTCACTCAACAACACAAATTTTGGGCTCAATTGTGGTCACAGGTCAAAGACTACCTGTACACATTTTTTTTACTTATGTGAAAGGCCATCATACAAAATTTCATGTAGGGGTCCCCAATCCCCCCAATGTCAACTCTCTGTGTTCACATTCACTTCTATCTACCAAAGTGGTCCCTGGTGCCCAAAAGATTGGTGGGAGGGCACTGATTTAATGGATATGTTGTGGTCTGAATTGGCAAGCGGGATGATCCAAAGATTGTAATGCTAGTGACTGACTTTTTTTTTTTTTGAAAATCCTTTTTCCATCTCTTTGCAGAGATATTGCTATTACATCCATAAAGGCATCCGGAAGGACATGTTAGCGCCCCAGGATGAAAACGTGCTGAGCAATATTTTGACTCGCATCCCAAGTAATTTCCTTGCCAGCCCAGATCTGGAGGCCTTATTGAATAGTTTGATGGAAGAAATTCAAAGCGATTATCAGATTTGGCTCATGAAAAACATTGGTGAGTGGAAGAAGACAAAGTCCTTAGGCAAACAAAACAAATTGTGAAAAACCAATTTTTTGGAACAGTCACTTCCTTCAAGTAGAACCCTAAGAATTCAAGTCTTGAAATTTTAGCTGAATTATAGGTGCTGAATGCTCAGGTGGGTAAACCATAGCTTGAATAATATCTTGAGTAAAGGAAATCAGGCAGGCTCACCCCACCTTCCAAACCATAAATCATGGTTTTAAGCCACATTGACTAGATCCATACAACACACTTCTCTAGGGTAAAACCAGAGGTGGGTTCCTACCAATTTGCACCTATTCGGTAGAACCGGTTCGTCAAATCTACCGAACAGGTTAGAAGAGGTTCCACCAGTGGACCTGGAAAGCAGGCCACACCTACAGAAGAGGTTCCAAACACACACACACACACACACACACACACACAGACTGACAGAGAGAGAAAGAGAAAGAAAGGAAGAAAGGAAGAAAGAAAGAAAGAAAGAAAGAAAGAAAGAAAGAAAGAAAGAAAGAAAAGAAAAAGAGTGAGAGATGAAAGAAAGAAAAAAGGGACAGAGACAAAAGGAAGGAGAGAGGGGGGGAACACATGGCTGGCAAGCCACTCCCACCAGGTCACATGGCTGGCAAGCCACTCCCACAAAGGAGGCCACACCCATAGAGTAGGTTCCAAAAAATTTTGAAACCACCCACCACTGGGTCAAACCAAGATTTCAAAGTCAGAATGGTGGGGGGAGGGGGAATCAGGTTTTGTGTGGCAAGAGAAAATGGCTTGTTTGTTTGTTTAAATTTGCCACCCATCTCACCCCCTTCACTTTTAAATTAACACAATCAACTAGATTTAAATATTTGCTTGTTCAAATTAAATAAGACCCAGGAGTCACTTCAAAGCCACATTATGGAATTGGGTTGGTCTATTATTATTTTTTTGCTTCGACTCTTAATGCATCAGGAAAGTGTGCAAAATTTGGGTGAACGTAATCCTTTGCTTTGCACCGCGCCACCTAGTGCCTATTGGTGCATTTAGAATTAGAATTCTTTATTGGCCAAGTGTGATTGGACACACACAAGAAATTTGCCTTTGGTGCAGATGCTCTCAGTGTACATAAGAGAATAAAACTACATTAATCAAGAATAAAAAGATACAACATTTAGTGATAGTCGTAGGTTACTAATAAGCTATCAAATCGTACTAGGAAACAAATAAAACAATATAAATTGAAAGCTACAAGCTACATGGTTATAGTCATAAGTGTGGAGATTAAATTAATCTTAAATTAATTTTTTAAAATTTAATTCTAGCTTTTAAAAGGTTGCATCGCCATTTAATTACCTTTTCGGTTTGCTTCCAATACCTTGTTCTTCCCTTTTTCTGCCAGTTGATTACATCTTGATGGATCCCGATGAGAAAAAAAGACTCTTTATAGGCAACATCCCTCAACCTTTTCCCCGACGAATCATCCGGGCTCCGGTTCCTTGGCACAAAATTTACCAAGAAACCAAACTCTGGAACGAGACCCATCTCTTCACTGTGAATCCTATGATGTTCACTTTGCAGCAACTCTGGTTTACTGAGTGAGTCATCTTGCTTAAATGTTGTGGCCTGCCAGCGGCCAGCAGCTGCAGAATCGAACAGTGAGGAGGTTGGGGAGGAACATGGGCCAGTCCTGGAGTAAACTCGGCTCAATTCTAAAGGGTACAAGGTCATGCGAACTGTGACTCTCTCTCCCATCCAGGTTTTCTGAACTGAGATTTATTCGTACCAAGGAGATCCTAGAAGGAGATTTGCCCCTCCTTCCGAGTGAATTTGAAGAGCTGATCCGAAGGCAGTGCCAGGAAGCTCATGAAATCCTTCAGACCAGGTTAGAAATATTCAAATTGTGCCGAATACGGGGTAGACCTCAATGTTCGACCATAATTGAGCCCATGTTGTGGTCCTCCAGCAGAGCTGGCGGCAGAGTCGGACAGTGAGGAGGTTCGGGAGGAACATGGGCCAGTCCTGGAGGCTGGAGAAGGCTCAGACGAGGGCTCTGGGTCGGAGGCAGAGACAGGGCCGAGGCTGTCTGGCAGTGATCAGGTGCCTATGGAGCTAGACAGCAGTGAGGCAGAGGAACAGCTGGAGCCTGTTCCCAGTGTGCGCATGGGCAGAGCTGCCGGAAGAAAAGAACAACTCGGAAATTAGGGTCGACTTGGGAGTAAAGTCACAGGTGGTCGGTGAATGGCCCCTCCCATAGGACGTAAAAGAGAAGTGAAAGGGGAGTGGGCTTTTGCAGGAAACAATTCGTTCAGATTCGTTCCAGGAGTGTGAAGATCTGTCCGTGAATCTCAGAGAGACTGTGCCCAAGTCTTTCCTTGCACAGCACCTCATTTGGAAAATATTGACATGGCAGCTTTCCAAGATAGATAAAGTCTGTGTTCATAAATACTCCTTTGAAAGACTGTTTGCCAGGCCTTTGCTGAATGTGAAGGAGATGAATTCACATTGGTTTAATAAAAGTGGGGGTTGTCAGGACCAGGATTCTGCCTCATGCTTTTTGGGGAAGCCTAGGCCAGAACAGCCCAACATTTCCGTCGCTAAGCAAAACGTTGATTAAGTGAAATTTTGCCCCATCTGGGAAGATGACAAAGGACGATCCCATCCTAACCCTAACCCTGAACCAATTGATGCCGGTTGCCTGGATTTTGATTCATGATGACTACAATGGAGTTCCAAATTTCTGTTGTTATGGAGACATTTGTTCAGTGGGTTTTGCCCCATTTTATGACTTTTCTTGCCGTAGCTCTTAAGTGAATCACTTCAGTTGCTAAGCTAGTAACCTGGTTGAATCCTGATTTCCTCATTGACTTCGCTTGTCAGAAGGTTGCAAAGGGATCACTTGATCCCAGGACATGGCAACTGTCAAGCATCTTTGTATTTAAAATCTTTGTATTTTGCCTTCCAGCTTTCTGATCTTGAGGCCTTTGCAACTCACCGTTGAACTGTCCCAACCAAAAGTACCTGAGCAAATGGCACTTTCCATGTCATTACAGGTGGATCCCCAGGTGCGCTGACCTCTTCATCGAGCAGAAAGAGAAGTGGTTGCACCTTGCCCCTCAAAATGACTTAGATTCTTCTCAGCAAATAGAGGAATACTTTGCTTCGGTCGCCATCCTGATGTCCCTGCAACTGCGGGAGATGGTCAACAATTCCCTAGAGGACTTGCTCAATTTTTTCAAGATACACAAGGTAAGTTGTGACATACAGACAGTCCTCGATATATGACCACAACAGAGCCCAACATTTCTGTGGTTCAGTGAAGCATTTGTTGAGTGAATTCCTGTCCCAGTTGTTCAGTGAATCACTGTGGTTGTTAAGTGAGTGTCACAGATGTTTAGGCAAAAAAAATGCAGAGGTAAAGTAAATATGGTACCTCGTTCAATAGTAGTAACTGGGAGAGGGATCGTGGAGTCCTAGTGGAGAACCATTTAAATAGGATCCAGCCATGTGCAGCAGCTGCCAAAAAAGCCAACACAGTTCTAGGCTGCATCAACAGAGGGATAGAATCAAGATCAAGTGAAGGGTTAAGACCACTTTATAATGCCTTGGTAAGGCCACACTTGGAATACGGCATTCAGTTTTAGTCGCTATGATGTAGAAAAGATGTGGAGACTCTAGAAAGAGTGCAGAGAAGAGCAACAAAGAGGATTGGGGGACTGGAAGCTAAAACATATGAAGAACGGTTGCAGGAACTGGGCATGTCATGTCCCGTCCAACTCTGTTAGTCTATCATTCTATCATGGTAAGTGAATCTGGCTTCTCCTTGCTTGTCAGAAGGTTGCAAAAATGGATCATGTGACCCTAGGACACTGCAACCGTCAGAAATGTGAATCAGACACCAAGTGGCCAAGTTTTGATCATAAAAACTTCAATTGTAGATAGCGCCCTGATCCTGAAAATCGGTTCTTTCTGCTTATTCCCTGCATGTGACCTCATGATTTCTTTCCTTCTTTCTCTTCAGGATGGAAATGATTTTGGTGATGTTTACCAAGACATGCAGTTCTTTATTCCTCAAATATTGGTCCTCAAACTAGATGTGGAGGATCCGTCTATTATATTTGAGCCCGACGTGCAGAGTTTGTGGGATTTGGTCTACCGCTGTTTTATTGAGATCCTCAAATCTTCTGAAGATCTTCCAAAGGTATGCCAAAGGAAAAACATGGCCAAGTTCATTTCTTGGGTTACTCTGGGGGTTGAACTCTTGAAGAAGTCACCATTGATTGGGGTCCCTGAACTTCCTCAACTAAAGCTGGATGGGGAGGGTGAGCTGAGGATCTGAAGCAGGAATACAAGTAGCTTTTTGTGAGGTTGCTGTAACTTTGGACCATCATTAATTGGACGGTCGTAAATTGAAGATGGCTGTAAAATGGCTTGTTGTAGGAGGAGGACAGGCAGAATCTGGGGAGGGAGTCAAGAGAGGAATCAACCTGGAATCCTTACGTTCCCATAAGTGGGTCTAAGTTCAATCCCTCTTGAATTGTGTTAGTTCTTATCTACTGACAATTTAGTGCTGGCTGTTAGTTGACTACTAAGATCATGGCATCTGGCTCTCTCAATTCCTGGCAAATAGATGGGGAAGAAATGGAGGTAGTGACAGACTTTACTTTCCTGGGCTCCAAGATCACCGCAGATGGAGAAATCACTGCAACCAAGATATTAAAAGATGCTTGCTCCTGGGGAGGAAAGCTATGGCAAAGCTAGACAGCATACTAAAAAGCAGAGACATCACCCTGCCAACAAAGATGTGTCCAGTCAAGGCTGTGGTTTTCCCAGTGGCAATGGATGGCTGTGAAAGTTGGACCATAAGGAAGGCTGAGTGCCAAAGAATGGAGGCCTTTGAACTTGGGTGCTGGAGAAGACTCCTGTGAGTCCCTTGAGCTGCAAGGTGATCCAACCGGTCAGTCCTAGAGGAGATCAACCCTGGCTGCTCTTTAGAAGGCCAGGTCCTGAAGAGGAAACTCAAAGGCTTTGGCCACCTAATGAGAAGGAAGGACTCATTGGAGAAGAGCCTCATGCTGGGAACAATGGAGGGCAAAAGAAGAAGGACTGCAAGGTGATCCAACCGGTCAGTCCTAGAGGAGATCAGCCCTGTCTGCTCTTTAGAAGGCCAGGTCCTGAAGAGGAAACTCAAAGACTTTGGCCACCTAAGGAGAAGGAAGGACTCCCTGGAAAAGAGCCTCACTCTGGGAATGATGGAGGGCAAAAGAAGAAGGAGATGACAGAGAATGAGGTGGCTGGATGGAGTCACTGAAGCAGCCGGCGTGAGCTTAAATGGACTCCAAAGGATGGTAGAGGACAGGAAGGCTGGAGGAATGTTGTCCATGGGGTCGCGATGGGTCGGACACGACTTTGCAATTAACAACATTAGTTGACTGGATATTGTGCATAGGCATAAGCAATAAATTAATTTAATTAGAATTTAACTGGCAGTCCTGATTCTTCATGCCTCACATAGTAAAACAAAACATCGCGCTAGGTTATATTTCTTTTCCCCACTGTGCTTCAGTGCAACACATTGTAAAACTCTGAAGCATGATTTACAAAGCAGTGGGCTGGATTTACACATAATATTATAAAAAAAATAACCATGTCCCTCCATGCCTTTTCATTCACTTGCTCAGTCACCTTCTGGGTTAGAGATACATCTTTAAAGAATTGGCCACATAAATGATTACCTCTTGTCTCACTGTATGTGTATCTGTATAACTTAGAATTATAAAATCTGAATTGTAAAAACCTGACCGGCCACTAGATGTCAGCAAAGGTTAGGGGTTTTTATAGCCCCATCCTGCTAGTTATAAAATATTCATTGCCATGAATAGATAGGATCATACAATGTCAATGATTCTGTCTGTTGAGACCTTAACCCTCCAATTTTGGAATATATTTCTGAGTTAAGGTTTAGGTTTGATCTCAAACTGTTGCTGGGATGTGATTTCATCATTAAACTAATAAAATATGTTTGTGTGAGATTGATTATATCTTACTTTGAGTGTGTATGAGGTTAATATTAATTTTTGCATTTTAGGTTCAAGTGAAACTTTTCCCAGAATTAAAAGGAGATGACCTAATTCTTCGTACGGTCAACAAGGATGAAACCTTGGTGGCGGATTATGTACAAAAAACTGCGGAAATATTTAACCTAAATTTGATAGGCCCACAGAAGTAAGTTTGTTGGAAATAAAAGAACATAGGATTTAATTTAATTCCAGAAATCTTTCCTCTGGCAAATATTTCTTTCTGAACTTTTCCCGATGTTTTCCATTTGGCATAGATTCCCACAGGGACGGGGCGGGGGACTAATATGGTGGCCGTAATTTCTTTCAATTCTATCATTTTCTTTTTAAAAATCACTTATATCAATAGAAGAGAATATTTGTATTTCAGGGTTGAACTGTGGAATCCTCGGTGCTCTCTGAGCTTGGTTGTTTTCTTGCAGACGTTTCGTTACCCTATTAGGTCACATCATCAGTGCCCCGATGGTGTTGATGGTGCTGTGATGGTGATAATCAATTATTGATATTGTGACCTAGTTAGGTAATGAAACGTCTGCAAGAAAACAACCGAGCTCAGAGAGCACCAAGGACCCCACAGTCCTTTCCCTCTTCCTCTTCCTCCTCCCCCCTCCCCGCCTCCTTGCAAACTCTTTTTAGCACTGATGATGTTACCTAGTTGGGTAAAGAAACGTTTGCAAGAAAACAACCAACTCAAAGAGCACCAAGGACTGCACAATTAAATTACTGAATTTGAGGGCCCTTTTCTAAAGAGAATAAAGGGATCATGGTTTGCTAACAGAATGGCCCCTGAAAGATAAATAGTTGAGCATACATTGGATTAAGCCTCCATGGCTAGTTTATGTTTGACTAGCCGATAACCTGGTGTTGCCCGGGTATTTATTTATAGGAGGAAAATGTCCAGACCAAAAGTAATTTCTAATGTTGGATTTTTCCCCTAAGCAGAGAGAGCCCCCTTGTGGAGTACTGTGAAGCTGTTACCATGGCAACTCCACTGCACTGTACAGTAGAAGTCATTTTGCAGCGGTACAGTAGAAGCCATTTTAAGGCACAAGAGGCTGTATCTTAACAGAACCCCCCCCCTCCGAGGGGTGTTAGGGGTGTCTCACTCCCACAGCATTTCTTCCCAGAGAGTAAGTCATCTGTGTACCAAGTTTGGTTGAAGTTGCTCAAGCTGTTCCAGAGTTATGCTGGAACGCATACAGACAGGTTTTTATATATAGATAGATTTAGGATGATGTGAACCCTGTCAGTGTGGCATAACATAATGGGTGAGGCAAGGCAAGACTTGTATCCAAATAACCATGGTTAAACCCAGCATGGCTTATAATGTGCGAAATTATCCCAGAGAATAGTGTGAGATGCCGCTGCTATTGAAAAAGAAACGTTTCTTCTGGACCTTGATTTAAGTCATTTTCTTTTCTGCACAATCTTTTTGCATTGAAGGTACTTGAACGTGTATAGGAAATACAACGATCTCTTGAATAACAATGCCGAGAAAGACGTGACTGAATTTCTAAGCAAAAGACACGAGCTGGAAGATTTTGTAGAGGTATTGCTTTTCATTGTGTGAGAAGTCGATTTTCCTTATTCATGTAAACCTAGGAACAGCCTTTCCTAAAAGGACACTTGTAGGAAAATAGGTATACAGGTAATCCTCAATTTATGGCCTAAATTTATGTTGTTAAGTGAGACAATTGTTAAGTGAGCTTAGACCCATTTTACCGCCTTTTTCTTGCCTCCATTGTTAAGTGAAGCACTGCAGTTGATAAGCCAGATACCGGTCCTAACCGAGAGCCCTATCTATTGTGGAGCTGACTGGCGATAGGGAGTCACAGCAGAGGGTTTTTAGATTTTTTTAGATTAGATTAATTTTATTTATAGGCCGCCCTTTTCCCTGAGGGGACTCAGGGCGGCTTACAATCAAAAAAGGAAGGGGAGTGTAGGACAATACCAAAAAGAAATGTGCACAAAGTAAATTAGACAGTAAAACTCAACATTCACTCAGCATTCGGGAGGGGCGAAAATAAGATTATCCCCAGGCCTGACGGGTTAGCCAGTTCTTGAGGGCTGTGCGGAAGGCCTGGACGGTGGTGAGGGTACGAATCTCCACGGGGAGATTGTTCCATAGTGTCGGAGCCGCAACAGAGAAGGCTCTCCTCCGAGTAGTCGCCAGTCGGCACTGACTGGCGGATGGAATACGGAGGAGGCCAACTCTATGCGATCTGATGGGACGCAGGGAGGTAATTGGCAGAAGGCGGTCTCTCAAATAGCCAGATCCACTACCATGGAGCGCTTTATAGGTGGTGAGTAGGACCTTGAAGTGCACCCGGAGATCAACAGGTAGCCAGGGTTGAAAGAGCCACATGCGGCTCCAGAGCCACAGGTTGCCAACTCCCGGTCTAAAGGCTATTGTTCCTTCCTTCCTTCCTTCCTTCCTTCCTTCCTTCCTTCCTTCCTTCCTTCCTTCCTTCCTTCCTTCCTTCCTTCCTTCCTTCCTTCTCTTCCTTCTTGATGTGTAGTGGTAAAAATGCAGTATTGCAGGCTAACTCTGCCCACTGCCAACTCTGCTCCTGACCCCTTCAAGGTTGACTCAGCCTTCCATCCTTCCGAGGTGGATCAAATGAGGACCCAGATTGTTGGGGGCAAGAGGCTGACTCTGTAAACTGCTTAGAGAGGGCTGTAAAGCACCGTGAAGTGATATATATAAGTCTAAGAGCTACTGCTGACTAGCTGCTGTGGTGCAGTGGTAAGTGCTGTGGCTAGGAGATTTTTAAGCGCCAGTCCAAAACAGACATTCGCTTGTAGACTGTACTTTTCCTTCCTTTAGATTCAGACAATGAGCCTGCTTCCCTCAAATAGGCTAAAATAATCCCTGTGGCTCTCCCCCACCCCTCCTGTAACAATTCTCCTTCCTTCTGTCGCCTTGCAGAAAATTGACGGCTTGACGAAATTGAAGAAAGAAATTGCTTCCTTGCACGTCACTGTCCCCTTGGCTCTCTTCTGCCTGGATGCCCTGAAACTGAACGAAGAGCTTTGCAATCGGACCCAGAGGCTGAAGGACAGACTGATTGAGTTTGAAATCGAGGAAAACAGGAACCTTAACAAGAGGTGTGGATGGCTGAGAACAGTCTTCGCCCGAAAGGATACTATTCTATTCCTTTCCAGCACGAGGGATCGCCTTTGAAGGCCCTGTAATTGTGCGGGAGGGTACGCAGGCAGGTCCATGCTGCCGTCATCATCCAATGCAAAGGAAGAAATAGCCCATCATCTGTGCAGATGGGATTAGAATATCTAGGCAATCTACGTCCTATAACAATTGGGTGTTCCATCATGGGCGGGAGGAAGAAGAAGAGAAAGGAGAGGCAGGAGAGAGAAAGTGAAAAGGAGGAGAAGAAAAAAGGAAGGAGCAGAAAAGCAGAAAAATTGTTCAGAGGGAGAGATGGGAGAGTATGATACAATGGTTATAACTACAATCCTTTGCATTAAGTAGGGTGGATGTTATAGTCACGCCGCTTTTTCCTTCCTTTCAAGCATTTGCAACCAGTACAACATCATTGCCGACAAAGTCAGCGAAGTGCCTTTGACCACCGAGCAGCTGGTGGAACTCACAGCTTACTTGAAAAAATCCAGCGAAGTCACGGTGTTCAAGCTGCGTCGCGAAATCAAAGAAGCCATCTACCGGCTCGAGTTCCTAATGGACTACGCTGACCTTCCCAGTATGTTGTGGGACAGAACTTGGCCTCTGGTGCGGGGACAGACTTCTGGACCAAGGTCTTGGCCTTGGAATTTCTGCCCGTTGGTTCTTCTTGAGAACCTTGCCTAACCTGTTCTGACCCAGTTCCCCAAACATTTAATGGATATTTTATGGTCTGAATTTTTGCCCTGGCAAAAAGTTTCTCTCACAGGCTAACGAGTCTGTCCATCCGGAAGATGAATAGTTGTCTGCCCCACCTATTCATCTCCACCCACTGTCTTTCATCCCCAAAACTAGGGCGGGGCTTCGCTAGAAGCATTGGCTCTTCCATCCCAAGGACCGGCCCATAGATTTCCACTGCTCTCCTCTCCTCTGCCTTCTGCGCAGAGGCACGTCAGGCAATGGACCCAACTGTTCCTCCTCTTCCTCATCAGCCACCTCCAGACCTGGGGGCTGTTGACTCGCCACCTGAGGGCTGACAGAAAGCTCATCCTCTGTCTGTCTCTGCCAGCTCCATTCCCTCTTCCCCCTCGGAGCTCCCAGATTTCCCTGATGCTTACCCTGATTCCCACGCTCCCTCCTCTGATTCTGTTGCTGGAAGGACCAGTGGCCAACAGGACATAATATAACCTCTCTAGATGTGGGTTGGAATTCGTGGTGACTAAGAAGCAAAAACCTTTCTCTTCCCCCAACTCCCAACTTTCTTTAAACCCTACCTATGGAAAGCAATGAAGGGGAAGATTCCAAGAACTTGGATCTGGTTGGAAGACCAACCTGATCCATCATAGACGTGAGGAGACTCTCGATCCCTCCTAAGCATGCCCCCAACTCCCAACTTTCCCCCAACTCCCAACTTTCTTTAAACCCTACCTATGGAAAGCAATGAAGGGGAGGATTCCAAGAACTTGGATCTGGTTGGAAGACCAACCTGATCCATCATAGACGTGAGGAGACTCTGGATCCCTCCTAAGCATGCCTGCTTCTGGTCTTGGGATGTTTTCTTGGTCAAATAGAAAAAAATGACCTCCATCCTTCTGTTTTTTTAATCTACTAGGTGAAGATATCAGACTAAATAGTACAGTTCTTCATTGGCCAGATGGGATTGAAGATATCTTTGATACCAGTCGGAATCAACTCATGAACAGGAGGGAACAAGTCGAGATTTCCCTGATTAAAAGGTGGGTTACAGTCTACTAGGGAGCAGAGATTTCCTTTCTCCAAGTGGGCCTGATCCATGTTTCTTGGCTCAAGATCAGATGTTCCCACCGGATGCTTGGGAAGTTGAGGAAAGAAAATGGATATATGCAGAAAAATGATGAAAAGGGGATATAATTGATGGGAAAGCAATGAACATGGAGCCAAAATCTTAGGGAAGCTACTGTTGAGTCAAGGAGGATCAGGGTCTTCTTTTGATATGTAACAATTCAAACCACGTCCATTATGATTAGGGGTTAAATATGAAGAATGGTTGCAGGAATTGGGTATGTCTAATCTAGTGAAGGGACACAGTGGCACAGTGGCTAAGATGCTGAGCTTGTGGATCAGAAAGGTCGGCAGTTCAGCGGTTCGAATCCCTGGTGCCGCGTAACGGAGTGAGCTCCCATTACTTGTCCCAGCTTCTGCCAACCTAGCAGAACCTGTCGTTATAAAATCTACCTCATTACCCCCATGTGATGACGCTAGAGATGGAGTAGTCCTTAAAGACCCATTCTTCTTATTTTAATTGAGAAAGAAGGTTTCGGGTGGCGTTTTTAAAAAAATTATCTTTGCTCCGAACCAGATGCTCTGAATTTGAAGCTATCCTTGAAAGTTATAACAAGGAAGTGGAAAGTTTCCGGAAGAAGGACGTCATGACCATGGAAGAAATGAAGAATAACGTGGAAAAATTAACTGAGTTGTCAAAGAATTTGGACCATGCTCTTCTGGAATATGAGGTTAGTCTCCCTAGAGCTCAAGAGCTAAGCATGGACTAAATTATTTCAGAAGGGCTAATCTACGTAAATTGATAGAGAGGCTGTGCCATCAGGTTGGTGTTGGCCCTTAGTGACTACATAGATAGATTTCTCCATGATGATCTGTCCATAATGTGGTCCTTCAAGCCTCCCAACCTGTCCCTTTAAGTCTTCTAAACATGGACCTAAACTATTTCAGAAGGATCAACCCATGGTAATTGATAGATAAACTATATGACATTAAATTGGTGTTGAGTCTTAGTGACAAAATAGATAGATTTTCTCCACGATGATCTATCCTTAACCTTGTCCTTCAAGCCGCCTAACCTGGTCCTTTAAGTCTTCCAAACATGGATCTAAATTATTTCAGAAGGATCAACCCATGGAAATTGATAAACTGTATGACATCAAACGGGTGTTGAGTCTTGGTGACCATATAGATAGATTTCTGATCTGTCTCTGATCTGTCCTTAATGTGGTCCTTCAGACCTCCCAACCCGACCCTTCAGGTCTTCTAAGCATGGATCTAAATTATTTCAGAAGGACCAACCCATGGAAATTTATAGACTATGTGACAACGCAAGTGTTGACTCTTAATGACTACACGGATAGATTTCTCATGATCATCTTAACCAGATCCTTCAGATCTTTCCACACTTCCAAGAGAGACTTATCACTTCTGTAACAAAGTCCATCCATTTGGTTGTTGGTTGTTGCTTCACCCTCTCCAGAGGTTTTACTGAGGTGTCTCAAGTAGGACAATTTGAACCTGGTCATCTGTCCCTTGAGTGAAAACTCTGGGTGGATTTGTTCAATCCTCCATTGGATGGTTTCCTTGATTGTTCATGATATTTTCAGGAGTCTTCTCCAGTTCCAAAATTCAGAAGCATCAAATATTCTTCCTCCTCCTTTAAAGCCATGCACGCCTGTAGCTGAACTCCTGTGTTAATTTTAACAGACGATCAATAAGGAAGAGGAGTTACTTGAACGAGAGAAAAGCCAGTTTCCTCTGCTCCAAACCATCATTTCACACAAGCTCCCGTTCGAGCAACTTTGGGTGACCGCTTACCACTTTCATGTGAAGTCTGAGGAGTGGATGAACGGTGAGGATTTGTACAGGGTGATGTGTTCTTCATAAACGCGGCACGTTTGTTAAAAGAATGAAGAGGGAGTCTTTAACTTATGACCAAAATGGGGACCAGAATTTCCACGGCTAAGCAAGGCAGAGGTTAAGTCAGCAGCCTCCAATTTTACAGCCTCTTTTTTTGGCCATGATAGTTAAGTGGATCGTTGCAGTCGTTAAGTGAATCACATAGTAAAAGAATTCTTTATTGGCCAAGTGTGATTAGACACACAAGGAATTTGTCACTGGTGCATAAGCTCTCAGTGTACATACAACAATAGTGATAGATCATTATCATAGTCATGGTAAAAATGCATTCATATACATGTATGTATGTATGTATGTATATATGTATATACATACATATGTATGTATGTATATATGTATATATATGTATATACATACATATATGTATGTATGTATCTGTGTATTTATGTATGTATGTATGTATGTATACATACATACATACATACATACATACATACATATATATATATATATATATATATATATATATATATGTATATATATGTGTATATATATATATATATATATATATATATATATATATATATATATATATATATATATATATATATATATATATATATATATATATATATATATATATATATATATGATGAATGCATATAAACTCTGTGTGTGTGTGTGTGTGCGCGCGCCAGCATAACTCTGGAATGCCTCGAGCAATTTCAACCAAACTTGGTACACACATGACTTACTCTCTGGAAACAAATACTGTGGGGTAAGACACCCCTAAAACCCCTCGGGGTGTGTGTTCTGTTAAGATATAGCCTGTTGTGCCTTAAAATGGCTTCTACTGTATAGCACAGTGGAGTTGTCATGATAACAGCTTCACAGTCATCTTTTTGTGCGGGTCGGAGGGGGGGGAAGAAATTCCAACTTGGGGTCTGCTTCAGCCTCCTGGTGGTGGTGGGGGGCTTTGATCGAATGCTGGAGGGAAGCACTGCTGGTGACAAAGAGCCGGAGGGCCTCGTTCTGGTGGGACTGCATCATAGCCTGGAAATGGCTGACCATCTCAGCCTGCTGAACCTCCAGGTGCCGGTCCCTGGCCTTGCACTCCTGCAGGTCTTCCCTCTGCTTGGAAAGCCCATGCTTGTAGTCCTCAGTGAGGTGCTTCTGCTGAGCCTCCTTCTCGGCCAGATCCAATTTGAACTGAGCTTTTTTGCCAACTCTTTCTCATGGTGGCTGCTTAGCTCCAGCAACTGCTTCCTAAGGAGCCCGGGCGGGCAGGCAAGTAGTCGCTGGGAGGGGAGGGGCACGTAGAGACTGATAAGGCGCCCCTCGACATGAGTGAATTGACCACGCCCACCCAGTCACACAACCACCTTGCCACGCCCACCCCACCTGTCCTTAGGCAGATCACATGAGTGGTCCGCGGGATTTAAAATTATGAATTTAGTGGTCCTTGAGCTCCGAAAGGTTGGTGACTCCTGGACTAGAAGACCTCCACGGACCCTTCCAACTCTGTTATTCTGTTAAAAGATCTTCGGAGAATCTTTTATGCTCTGAAAGCATTTTTCAAACCGAAGAGTCTTTCCCCAATTAGGCGTCCCTTCGAAGTTGGCTTCCTGCTCAGCATAGCTGTCTTCAAACACCTTTTTTTTCCCTTTTTATCCTTGAGGCTGCCTTTTCTCCAATTAGAATCCCCGCCCAAGGACCCGACCAGCTTAAAAATTATAATTCAAAGCCCATTCTTCTGCTTATTCACCAGCTCCAGCCAACCGTGTGCTGATGGAAGGGGGGGGGGTAGATTTATAATTCCTGCTGCTGCTGTCACCTTAGTGTCACATTAATGCAGCTGTCACGTTAATGCAGAAGGATCATTCCTAATTCATATTTTCATGGCATTGAGAATGTGTCAAACTTAATTGGCTTTGAAAGCAGGCTCCTGCTTCTAACCATCTGCGGGCGCTTCCTTCTAGCATTTCTTTCTTTTCTTTTCTTTTCTTTTTTTTTCCCGTTTGCGGCATGCAGGGTCTGTCCTCCAACTGAACGCGGAGGAAATCAGCGAGGACGTCGCCAATATGTGGCGAACCATGTACAAATTGACCAAGACCTTTATAGATCTCCCGGGCCCCAAGCGGATGGCGGAGAATGTGAAGTTTAAAATCGACAAGTTCAAGCAACATCTGCCCGTCCTTTCCATCGCCTGCAATCATGGGATGAAAGACCGGCATTGGGAACAGGTCTGCTGATCTGAACAACAATTCCCACAAGCGGAATGGTTAAGGTTGTGTGTGTGTGTGTGTGTGTGTGTGTGTGTGGATTAGAAGCAGGGAAGCCTCCGAGTTTTAGACCAGTTCAAGAAACAGATGCTGCAAAGCAGGGGTGTCAAACTCAATTTCACTGGGGGCCGCATCAGAGTTGTGTTTGACCTTGGTGGACTGTGATGGGGGTGGCCATGGTGGGGGTGGCCAACTTGACATCACTCGTGTCAGGAACATCTGTGGTGGCCAAGTGCTAAGGCAGGACTTCTGTCAGACCCTCCCTCACTCTCATTATAATCTCCTTCCTTCCTTTCTTCCTTTCTTCCTTTCTTTCTTCCTTCCTTCCTTCCTTCCTTCCTTCCTTCCTTCCCTCCCTCCCTCCCTCCCTCCCTCCCTCCGTCTTTATTCTCCTTTCTTCTTCCTTCTCCTTTCTTCTTCCTTTGTTGCTCTCTTCCCACCTTCCCTTCTTTTTCTTTGTCTTACCTCTTTCCCTTTCTCCTTTCCTGTCCCTTCTTCCATGCTCAAATGCAAAAGGGGAAGAAACATTTCTCGTTTTGTTTTTAATTTGTTTTGCTAGCCCTCTGCCAGTGAAAACGGAGCTCTGTTTTCTCTCACAGAGGCACTGGGGGCCGGCCCTTTTCTGTTTCCAGTGGCCCCGTGGGCCAGATCTAAGCACCCTGTGGGCCAGATTCAGCCCGCGGGCCCTGAGTTTGACACCCCTGCCTTAGAGGGAAGCTGGTTTCTGAGGCTTTCGAACCATGGCTCAAAACTTAGTTTTAGGCATGAGCTAGGCCATTTGTTACAGCTTGTTCACAACCTATCAATAGCAATAGCAGTTAGACTTATATACCGCTTCATAGGGCTTTCAGCCCTCTCTAAGCGGTTTACAGAGTCAGCATATTGCCCCCACAGTCTGGGTCCTCATTCCACCCACCTCGGAAGGATGGAAGGCTGAGTCAACCTTGAGCCGGTGAGATTTGAACCGCCAAACTGCAGATAGCAGTCAGCTGAAGTGGCCTGCAGTACTGCACTCTAACCACTGCGCCACCTCGGCTCATACAGTTAAAGCAAACCGTAGCACCTTCTCTTCTTTCCTTCTTTTTCCTTCTTTGCTCTCTTCCCACCTTCCCTTCTTTTTCTTTGTCTTACCTCTTTCCCTTTCTCCTTTCCTGTCCCTTCTTGCATGCTCAAACGGAAAAGGGGAAGAAACATTTCTCCTTTTGTTTTTTAGTTTGTTTTGCTAGTCCTCTGCCAGTGTGTCCCCACCCCCCGCTCCCCCAGGCCAGATCTAAGCTCCCTAAGCACGCCTTGAGTTTGACACCCCTGCTATGCAGGTGGTCCTCAACTTACAGCAGTTCATTTACTGACTGTTTGAAGTTACGACGATGCTGAAAACAGTCACTTTTGACCATTTTTCACACAACCGTTACAACATTCCCATAGTCATGAGATCAAAATTCAGAAGCTTGGCAACGGACTCGTATTTATGATGGTTTCAATGTCCCGGGTGTCAGCATTCCAAGTATCATATAGAATTAAATCAGAGTCCAAGGCAAAATGATCCTTAAAGTTCAAATTTAATAAAGCAGACATCTTAGCACATCTGTGTTAAACTCAATTCTGGGAATTACATCACAATTCCACCCAGTTAAAAGTTCATGATCTTGTCCCCACACCCACAATCCAACACATGGTCCAATCTTCTTCTTCCACGCTGATATCTCCACCCAACTCCTTCCGGTCAGATGTAAAAGTGCAGAGACAAAAGATGACCTTGGTCTTCTAGAAAAGAATGATAACAATACATTCCACAAGCCTACTCCTGTCTATTCCCCCTCCCATCAACTATACTAAAGAAACAGCATAATGAAACAAGAGAAAGTGTGGCAGGCCAAAATTCTAAAAGGAATATAATTGCAGGCCTGACACCGGGGTCCTGTGATCCCCTTTTTGTGACCTTCTGACAAACAAAGTCCATGGGGAAATCAGATTCACTTAACAACCCCCTGTCAGGCCTGCAATTATATTCCTTTTAGAATTTTGGCCTGCCACACTTTCTCTTATTTCATTATGCTGTTTCATTAGTATAGTCGATGGGAGGGGGGAATAGAAGGAGTAGGATTGTGGAATGTATTGTTTTCATTCTTTACTAGAAGCCAAGGTCATCCTTTGTCTCCGCACCAGTACACCTGACCGGAAGAAGCTGGGTGTGGATGCCAGCATGGAAGAAGAAGATTGGACCATGTGATGGATTTGTGGGTGTGGGGACAAGATCATGAACTTTTAACTGGGTGGAATTCTGATGTCATTTCCAGTATTGGGATTACACAGATGTGCAGAGATGTCTGCTTTATTAAATTGGAACTTTAAGGATCGATTTGCCTTTGATTCTGATTTAATTCTACATGATACTAGGAACACTGACATCCTCAACATTCAAAGGAGATGTCGATGGAGATTCTCCGCCATCCAGATCATGGTTTCCCCCAAAGGTGCTTTTTTCAAGAGGCAACGCAACTTTCTGGTTTTTCTTTGAAGAAGCTTCTTGGATGAGGAACAAAATGTCTTCAAAGAAAAACCAGAAAATCCAGCTGCCTCTTTTAAAAAAAAAAGCACCTTTGGGATTGTCATGTATATCCCAAAAAGAGCTTTGATCCCATTTTCTGGACGTTTTTGTATAGTCCCACCGGAATTTCATCTGGACCTGGAGTTTTATTGTTGTTGTTGTTGTTGTTGTTGTTTTAATTCAATGCCATCTCTAACTCAGTTTTTGTAATTGGTCTGTTTATCGTTTCTCTCTGTTCATCTGCAATTGGATTTAGGGTTGCTAAATTTAGATACTGTTTGATTTTGTCTTCCGCTATGTTATCTTGAGAATGAAGTTTAGTAAAAACACCTTTGAATTATGTTCTTTTTCTCTTCCGCTCTGTGTTGTATGGACCCATCCTCATCTTGTAGCTGATATATTGTCCTTTTTTCTTTTTCTTTTTTTCAGTTTGCATGCTAACCAACGTTCAGGTTTATTTGTGTGTGCGAAATACTATTGGTTAGCCAATTTAAGCTCCTGGGCTAGTTCTTCCCGTACTGTTTAAGTTATGTTTTATGATCTCTCTTTTTTCTTTCTTGGACCCGTTTTGTGGATCCTTCCGCAATTCCAATTCCGCCTCCTTAAGTTCCCTCTGTAATATCTCTTGTTGTACCTTTTTTCCCCTTGTTTTTCCTTGCCATTTTCTGATCCTGTTTTCTGATCGCCATCTTCCCTTTTTTTCACCATACCTTGCTAACAATTCTGAAGACCAAACAATGCTATTGTGCCCATATAATTTAGGACAGCGGCCCCAAAAACTTTTTGGGCACCAGGGAACGGTTCCATGGAGAGAAGGTTTTCTGCAGGATGGAGGAGCATGTGGTTCTGTGTCCTGCCTGCATCCCACGAATGGCGTTTCACTTGTTTGCGTGGCCCGGTTGCTGGCATGTCGCAGCCTCATCCTGTACCAAGGACTGGGAGTTGGGGACCTCTGATTTAGGATTTTCATCCATTTCTCCTTCGTAATGCTTATCTCCCTTCTGATTTTCCAGATCAGTGAGATTGTGGGCTATGAGATACGGCCAGATGACACAACTTCCTTGATGAATATGTTGGAATTCGGGCTATCGAAATACATTGAAAAGTAAGGAACACATCTCCCCCACCCCAAAAAATCCTTTATCCTTGTTTGCTGAAACCAAAGACATTTACAGATAGTCCTTGACTTACAGCCTTTAACAACTGTTTGAAGTTACAGTGGCACTTATGGCCGGTTCTCACATTTTGAATCGCTGGAGTACCCCTCTGATCACATGATCAAAATTCAGCCGCTGTTGTGACCTAGGCTTCTTGATACAGTAAAAAGCACACGCTTAGCCCCCAAAACCCTCTTTCTATTTCAAAGGCTGTGAATCAAGTTCATTCATGAGTCCCAAATAGTTTGTAAAGAGTCCGTCAGAAGTCTGCCACAGACCTTTGCAATAAGGCTTTATCTCCCTTGAAACACTGCCAAAGACCTAATTGGCAATTAGCTTTGCAAGGCCACACGGAGCACAGAGTCAAAACGGAGCTCCAGAATTGAAACCGACCGGAACGAACAAAGTTGCTTCCTGCAAAGACTCATATGCCTTTGCTCCTCCTTTATGTCTTATGGGAGGGGCCAATCTCCTTCAAGCCTTACTCCCAAGTTATCCCTTTTGTCTTAACTGTTCTTGCCTTCTGGCAGCTCTGCGCATGTGTGCACTGGGAATAGGGGGAGTCTGATGTCGGATTCCGGAGGCTCCGGAGGCAGCACATAACTCCCAGATGGCCTTGGTCCCCTCTCTGCCTCCGACGCAGAGCCCTCCTCAGAGCCTTCCCCAGACTCCAGGACTGGCCCAGGTTCCTCCCCAACCTCCTCACTGTGCGAATCTGGCTGCTGACAGACCACACAGCTGCTTGGCAACTGGTTCATATTTATGAAGGCTTGCAGTGTCCTGGGAGGGTCACGTCACATTTTGTGATGTTCCCACAAGCAAAGTCGATGGCCAAGCCAGATTGACAGAACAACCGTATTACTAAACTAACAACCGCAGTGATTCACTTAGCAACTGCGACAAGAAAGGGCACAAAATGGGGCGGCAATTCACTCAACAACTGTCTTGCTTAATAATGGAAATTTTGGGCTCAATTGTGGTCGCCAATCGAGGACTACGGATACAGAAAAAGGCAATGAATATATTTTCCTGGCTGTAGTTTGCAAAATGTTCCCCTTCTTTTCTTTTAGCGCCCTGACCAGTCGGTGTTCCTGGATAAAACGGGGTTAAGCTACGAATCCAAAGCGGGGAAAATTCGTTCCTTCCCAGGGGTATCAGGTGCCAACTTTGCTAACTTTCTCTTTTCCCTTGTAGAATCGAGCCGATTGGTGCCGCAGCCAGCAAAGAATATTCCTTAGAGAAAAACATGGAGAAGATGAAATCGGAATGGGTCAACATCCGTTTCACTTTTGTGAAATACAGGGATACGGTCAGTAGGTTCTTGGTTCTTTGCCATTGAATTCTGGTCTGACGCATGTTTTTTTCATTGAAGGTGCTGGAGTCTGCTCCTGATTTGACCATTGAGAAACTGATCATAGACATGAAAGAAACCTCAGAGGAGAACTCTTTAGTTAGGCTGTTTGCTCTCTCTCTCTCTCTCTCTCTCTCTCTCTCTCTCTCTCTCTCTCTCTCTCTGTGTGTGTGTGTGTGTGTGTGTGTGTGAGAGAGAGAGAGAGAGAGAGAGAGAGAGAGAATGAGAATTTTCCACCACTTTGTACCATCAGCACAAAGAATCAGCACAAAGAATCATCTCACACAAAGCATATTCATCCCCACCCTGGGCTACCAGTGCCAAACATGGATGCTTGCAATAAAGCATAAGCAAAAGTTAGTCACTGCAGAAATGAGATGTGTGAGGAAAGCCAGAAGGGATAAAATTAAAAAATGAGATAAAAAAAGAAAGAATTGGAATAGAAACAAGCTTAAACTATATACAGAAACAGCAAATTAAGCAGTTTGTTCACCTAGAAAGAGTAGAGTAGAGTAGAATAGAATAGAATAACACAGTTGGTCGGGACCTTGGAGGTCTTCTAGTCCAACCCCCTGCTTAAGCAGGAAACCCTACATCACTTCAGACAAATAGTTATAGGATTATAGAATGTCATAGGATTCTATACCATACAAAAAAGGAGAAGGCTAAAGAACACGAGACAGATCCAGAAGAAGATGGAGAGGCAACATCTAAGACACACTACAGTAGCATCAAATAACAATGGTTGAGGCCGCCAGAAGTGTAAGTGCAAGAACCAGAATTTTGTATTTGCCTCAAGACCTGAGGTGGTAAAAGGGGAAGAGAAGAAAGAGGAGGAGGAGGAGGAGGAGGAGGAGGAGGAGGAGGAGGAGGAGGAGGAGGAGGAGGAGGAGGAGGAGGAGGAGGAGGAGAAGACAGGTTCTGGAGAGGGGGACAACCCTCATATCATCAGCCACAGTAATTTCCGATACAGATGGTACATGGAAACCAAGGAAAGAAAATATGAAGCTGTGTCATGAAGGGCTTACCTTCATAAAATTGAGATCACGATGAAGCAAAAAATAAGATAGGAAGCATAGTAGGTTATTAAAGTTATGCATCGGTTCTCAAGATGAGCATCCTTCAGACATGTGGGCTTCAACTTTTGGAATTCCACAGCCAACATGGCTCTTGATGTCTGCATCTAGAGGGTGATGGATCCCGTATTATGTTGGGGAGTGGAAAAGAGTTTTAAGATCCTAGAAATCGAGTGTCAAAATACTTTAATTTCCCTGCAAACACCTGTGTGTGTTGTTTTTTTTTGAAGGATACCAACATCCTTTCGGCTGTTGATGACATTCAACTGTTGCTGGATGACCACATCATCAAGACGCAGACCATGTGCGGCTCTCCGTTTATCAAGCCAATCGAAGCCGAATGTCGGGTGAGTGGCCTAACAGTGGCCTGTGGCATTGGTCAGATTTCAGCAGCAGATACTGGATTGCTTTCTTCAAGCTGGCCTAAATTTGATCTCCTTTAAACCATTCCTTGACATCTTACTATGCAATAGAAAGAGGATTATCAGGGACAGGATTCAGAAAATAGGCCGTTTTATCTCTGATCTTGGAGGGATGATTGAGAAGAACAGGCAGTCTTTGACTTATTACCATAATTTGGGCCAAAATGTTCATTGTATTTTTATTAAAAAATATTTTTTTCAACATATAAACATTTCATCTTTCCTTAAACATTGTGTTGTCTGGGTACAAATATCTCTGTGTAACAGCTTTCAGCATTTACAACATCTTTCACATTAATATGAATTCTCTAATCTTAAAATTGCAATGTCTTAAGCAATTGAACATTATTAACCTATTCATTTCCCTCTTAACATATCTTCTAATAAAAGTACAATACTAACATTAATCATAATTATCTTCCTCCTCATAATACTAAGAATTATCATCTTGTTTATACCTCTATCTTATTTTCTACTCCTCTTTAATCTTCTTCCCTCATTTTTAATTTCCCTCTTTTTCCCTCTTCACCATTGATAAAACACTTCCCATATCTTATAATATTCAGTTTGTTCTCTTTAATTCTTAATGTTAATCCATTCATTTCTGCACATTCTATTTTCCTAATCGCCTTCTCATCAAGAGGAATCTCATCACTCTTCCAATGTCCGTTGTTAAGCAAAGTGGTTGTTACATGAATGGTGTCCGATTTTACAACCTCTTTTGCTACGATTGTTAAGCAAATCACTGCACTTTTAAATGAATCATGTTGTCAGCATTCCAAATATCATCCAGAATTAAATCAGAGTCCAAGGCAGAGCTTTCCTCAAAGTTCCAATTTAGTAAGAGAGACATGTTGGTACAAACTGTGGAAACCCAAATCTGAAAGCTTCCTGGGTTTCCCACCCAGTTGAAAGTTCATGATCTTGCCCCCACACCCACAAATCCATCACATGGTCCAATCTTCCACTTCCACGCTAGCATTTCCACCCATCTAGTTGTACAGAGGCGCGGAGACAAAAAATGACCTTGGGCTTCTAGAAAGGAACTTCCAGAATTGGGATTCCATAGCATGCTGCCAACATGCCTGCCTTATTAAATTGGAACTTTAAGCATAAGTTTGCCTTTGACTCTGATTTAATTCTGCATGATATTTGGAACGCTGACAACAGCATAGTAAAGAAAGAGAGAGAGAGTGTGGCAGGCCAAACATCCTAAAAGGAATATGACTGGAGGCCTGGCACATGTAGTCCATTCAATGATTTGGTTTGTCAGAAACTGGCTGGAAACATTGCAAATGTTGATCACCTGAGCCGGCTCTTTTTTTTTTTTTCCAGAGATGGGAAGAAAAACTTGTCCTGATGCAGGAAATTATGGACAACTGGTTAAAATGTCAGGCAACCTGGCTTTACCTGGAACCCATCTTCAGCTCCGAGGATATTATTGCTCAAATGCCCGAAGAAGGCCGAAAATTTGGGATAGTAGATGCTTACTGGAAGGACATCATGGCCCAAGCGGTAGGGATTGCCTTTGGCTTGCTGGTTTTTGAAATACCCATTTCAGAATATTGTCCGGAGTCCTTGTCACATCGGCTTAATGAAGGATCTCGGGGTGGCATTCCAAAAACTCGTTGAACTTGGTTACTTGGTTGAAGTAGTTGGTTAGCTCGGTTGACTGGTTTGCTTTGTGTTTTTGGCTTCTGAGGGTGGCCCATTGGTGAGACCTGCAAGATAGTTCAGAGAAAGAGCAAAACCGGAAGTCCTACCGTCTTTCCCCCAAAATTAGACAAGGTCTTATTTTCTTTTGAGCCGAGGTGGCGCAGTGGGTAGAGTGCAGTACTGCAGGCCACTTCAGCTGACTGCTATCTGCAGTTCGGCGGTTCAAATCTCACCGGCTCAAGGTTGACTCAGCCTTCCATCCTTCCGAGGTGGGTAAAATGAGGACCCAGATTGTTGTTGGGGGCGATATGCTGACTCTGTAAACCCCTTAGAGAGGGCTGAAAGCCCTATGAAGCGGTATATAAGTCTAACTGCTGCTGCTATTGCTTTTGACCTCCCTGAAATAAGTGCTTGGCCTTATTTTGGGGAAGGTCTTATTAATTTTGAAGTGCAGGAGGCCCCTTAACCTCAGCCCATGTTCCACGGATCAGCCAGTCCAGAGAGGACTGGAAGTTCTGCCTCTGTTTCTCATCCAAGAAGCTGCATTCAATTCTGTCAGTCAGAACTGAAGAACCCAAAGGTGCTTTTTCAAGAGGCAGCTGAGTTTTTCTTTGTTTTTCCTCGAAGATGTTTTGCTTCTTATCCAAGAAGCTTCTCCCATCCAACAAGGTTCTTGGATGAGAAGCAAAACGTCTTCAAGGAAAAACCTAGACAGTCCGGCTGCCTCTTGGAAAAGCACCTTTGGGACAACCGTGACCTGGATGACTGAGAATCTCTATAAATATGAAACTGAAGAAGTTTCTTGGAGAAGTGAAACATTTTTGAAGAAAACAAAAAACCCAGGAAGTGTTCTGATCGAGGCTTCCTGAGAGCATGAAGTCCCGACAAAACCCCTTTTATTCATTGACTGTGAATTCTGCTCATTCACATTCAGCAAAGTCTTTCAAGGGAGGATTTACAGTCACAGACCTTATCTGGCTTGGAGAGCTGCCAGGCCGATCTCTACAGAACTTGGCCAGGAGTCTCAGAGAGTCACGAACTAATGAAGCAAACTAATTGTTTCCTGCAAACCCCAGTCCCCTTTCGCTCCTCTTTTATTTCCTCTGGGAGGGGCCATTCATCATCCACCTGTGACCTTACTCCCAAGTCGACCCCTGTTCTTTAGCTGTTCCCTTCGTCTGGCAACTCTGCACATGCGCACATTGGGAACAGGCTCCAGCTGTTCGTCTGTCTCACTGATGTCTGACTCTGAAGGCAGCTGATAACTGGCATACGGCCCTGGCCCCCTCTCTGCCTCTGACACAGAGCCGCTCATCAGAGCCTTCCCCAGACTCCAGGACTGGCCCAGGTTCCTCCCCAACCTCCTCACTCTCTGAATCTGCTGCCAGCTCCACTGACCACTGGCAGGCCACAACAGGAAGTCCAGGCTGTCTCTTGAAAAAGCACCTTTGGGACCACCATGACCAGGATGATGGAGAATCTCCATAGATGTCTCTTATCTTTGTGGTTAATCATAGGTTAAAGACACCCGAGTCCTCATTGCTACGGAACAGCCCAAGATGTTGAACCGACTTCAAGAAGCAAATATGTTTTTGGAAGACATCCAGAAGGGCCTGAATAATTACTTAGAAAAGAAGAGATTATTTTTCCCAAGGTATGTCTCTTCTCAATTGGCAGGCGAAGAATACTCATTGCAACCATTGGTTGGCTAAGCACACCTTCATTCCTTTAGGTGCTGTTGCCTGGGGTGGGGGGGTTCTGGGAGTTGAAGTCCAGATGTCTCAATGTGGCTAAGATTGGAAAACACTATAGCAATGGACGTGGCCCTCTGGAATCTCTTTTGAACAGGTTCTTCTTCCTTTCAAACGATGAGCTGCTGGAGATTTTATCTGAAACCAAAGACCCTCTCCGCGTTCAGCCACACTTGAAGAAGTGCTTCGAGGGGATTGCAAAACTGGAGTTCACCGAAGCATTGGAAATCACAGGAATGATCAGTTCAGAGAAGGAAGTTGTTCCTTTCATTAAGAAAATCTTTCCACTTCACGCCAGGGTAATTCTTCTCTCTCTCCCTCCTGCCTTCCTTCCTTCTCTTTTTTCCTTCACTTGTTCTCTTTCCTTCTCTGTGTTTTTGCCCTTCCTTCCTTTCGCTTGCTTCTTTCCTTCCTTCCTTTGTTCTTTCCTTCCTTCCTTCCCTCTCTCCTTCCCTCCCTCCCTTGCTCCTTCCTTCCTTTGTTCTTTCCTTCCTTCTTTCCTTCTCTCCTTCCTTCCCTCCCTTGCTCCTTCCTTCCTTCCCACTCTCCTTCCCTCCCTCCATTGCTCCTTCCTTCCTTCCCTCCCTCTCTCCTTCCCTCCCTCCCTTTCTCCTTCCTTCCTTTGTTCTTTCCTTCCTTCTTTCCTTCTCTCCTTCCTTCCCTCCCTTGCTCCTTCCTTCCTTCATTCATTCCCACTCTCCTTCCCTCCCTCCATTGCTCCTTCCTTCCTTCCCTCCCTCCCTTGCTCCTTCCTTCCTTCCTTCCTTCCTTCCTTCCTTCCTTCCTTCCTTCCCAGCTTTGGGAAATGTCCTATTTTAGATGCTGAAATTTAGGCCAACCTTTACACAACTTCACGATCAAAATATATTGAACTGCAATCCTACACTTGCACATCCTGTGTATCTGGGCAGGAGGGGTGTTTTAGATCAGGAGTCCCTAACCTTTTTGAGTCTGCGGCCCGGTGGTGGCACTGATGGCGGCTTCGGCAGTTTTGGCATTGAGGAATGGTTTTGCACACACAACCTAAATCCTGTCATATGCGAATGAAGCTTTGCACGCTCACCCGCTGTTTCCATGGCCCAGTTCCCAGCGGGTCAGAGCACGCTAGCAGTCTGCGGCTCAGAGGTTGGGGAGCCCTGTGTTAGAGTGCCAGTTGGGTTTAAGAGGCTGTTATTGCAGTCTTAGGGACGTGGTGGCTCAGTGGCTAAGACACTGAGCTTGTCAATCAGAAAGGTCGGCAATTCGGCGATTCGAATCCCTAGCGCCGCGTAACGGAGTGAGCCCCCATTACTTGTCCCCGCTTCTGCCAATCTTGCAGTTCGAAAGCATGTAAAGTAGAAAAATAGGGACCACCTTTGGTGGGAAGGGAACAGCGCTCCGTGCACCTTCGGTGTTTAGTCATGCCGGCCACATGACCACGGAGACGTCTTCGGACAGCATGGCTCTTTGGCTTTGAAACAGAGATGAGCACCGCCCCCTAGAGTCGGGAACGACTAGCACATATGTGTGAGGGGAACCTTTACTTTTACCTATTGCAATCTTCCTTCCAGGGCCCATTCCCTTTTTACCCTTATTGGGGTGTGTGTGATTTCATTGTAATTTGTATTTATTTGCATTTCTCTCTCTTTTTAACTTTATTCTTTCAGGGCATGGTTGAGAAATGGCTGTTGCAGGTGGAAGAAATGATGTTGGCTAGCATCAGGCAAGTCATGGAAAACGGCATCAAAGGGTACGATGAGGTGAGCAGCTAATCCACAAATCCTTTGAAGAGTTCACTTGCACCCCACAGCCTCAGGAACACAACCTGAACAAAAGGAGTCAAGATGCAGATGTGCTTAAAAGTGTTGGGTCCATTGTTAACAGCTGTATTTTCTAAGCTGAAACCATTATGTTTTCCGAAGTCGCTGTCCACAGGTTCTAGCTTGTGCATTCATTTGTATATTGATATATCCATTTTTTTAACAAATGTGCTTGAGAAAGAAAGCTGGACTTTTCATTTTAAAAGGGCCCGTTTGAGGAGAAGGGAATCCTTGAGATTTTGAGAGGCACAGGGAATAGGAAAGTGCTGAACAAATTGTAGGGTTGTTGCAGGACTGTTGTTTTGTTGCACAAAATGACAGGCTTTAGACTTCTCAGGATACAGGAAAAGTTTATTTGGCAGCCAGGTTCAGAAAGCTAGTCCATGGCTTAGCATTGCAAGTTCTGAACAACCTTCATTATCAAAGCACACATTCTTATACATTCTCAAAAGCATTGCAACACGGAAATACTTAACACATTTCTTAGTGGTTACCTTGAGGAGAAAGCCTTATAAGGAGATGAGGGTCTTACTTCTCCTTTTGTTTCAGGTATGGCTTATGTGTTATTAACGAACTTTAATTGAACCTTGGACTTTTGACATAGATTTTGACATAGGGACATCTTGTGGTTAGGCACTGGCTTCCTGTTCTTTTCCAAGCTGCAATTCTGCCTAGGTGGCTTTAATATAGAAGTAAAGGGGCTCTAAGAGGCTATCCAGCCTGACCCAGTAGGTTTCACACTTAATGTCCAAATCTCACTTTACGTCTGCTTTAGTTTAGTTTTTTTAATTGTTTTAAAAAAGAGAAGACAAAAGCCCGTTTTAGGGCTTACCGACCGTTTTAACAAGTGCTTCTCTGACCCCTATCAAAACAGATGTTTGATGCTTCATAGCTATAGCTGGAAAAGGCACAAATATTTTTTTTCTTGTCTGCGTATGTGTGTGTATTTTTTTTAGGTTCCTCGAAAAGCATGGGTGCTGCAGTGGCCAGGACAAGCTGTTATTTGTGTATCCTCAATCTTCTGGACCAAAGAAGTATCGGAAGCCATACAGGAAACCTCTTTACCTGTAATTTCACACATGCTCCTTAAATGTCCAGATATAGCAACTTTTCTCAGTCACTTTAGATAGGTTGGGACTACAACTCCCAAATTCCCCAGCTGTTGCTTGGTGACGCCTGATATGCAGAGATTGTACCAGACTCCACAATATTAATGGGGTTCCTATCTAGATATGCAACGTTCAGGTAGCCCCTGACTTATGACCTGTTGCTTAATCACCATTCAGAGTTATGACCTCCCCCCAAAAACTTCTTATTTTACTTTTAATGATAAAACCACAGAAGATCATTGAGTCCTGCTCTATGCAGGCGGTCCTTGACTAACGATCACAAACACGAGCAACGTTTCCATAGCTAAGCAAGGCCGTTGTTAAGCGAGTCATACCCAATTCTAAGACCTTTTTTTCTGCCAAGGCTGTTAATTGGATCACTGCAATTAAGTGAGCCACGGAGTCATTAAGCGAATCTGCTTTCCCCCGTTGACTTTGCTTGCCGGAAAGTTGCAAATGGCGGTCACACAACCCAGGATGTTGCAACTCTTGTAAATGGAGGCTGGTTTGCCAAGGGCTTAAATTTGGATTTCGCGACTGCGGTGATGCCGTGGCAGTTGTAATCGCAAGTAACAGTCAAAAAGTCACATTTTTCAGAACCGTTGTAACCAGTGGTGGGTTCCGGATCCCAGTGTAACAGGGCCTGGCGTCCACCACATGAATGTGTGCAGCGCACGCATATGTACTTATGCCTGTGATGCTCTGCGACACTCTAGCTGCTCGGTGGAGCATCGCGTAGGCACTGTATGCTCCGTGCGCCTATAAGAAAGCCCGGAACAGCTCCAAAACGGGTAAGGAGAGCGGGCGGGTGGGCCCTCCGGAGCACTGCACTGGAATGGTGCCTGGTGCTCCCAGCAGGCACTAGTACACCCGTACCGGGGTGTACCACCTGCAACCCACCATTGGTTGTAACCAAACAAATGGTTTTTAAGTCGAGGGTTCCCTGTATGTGATTTTTTAAAAAAAATGTAACTCCTTTATAAAATAGGAGAGAGAAAAATACACCAATGTTTTGATTTGTTTTTGGAATTCCTGGGAGCCATTTTTTCCCATCCCTGACGGCTCTCGTGAGGAGGAGGTCCAGCCTCATTGCTGTGTCTCTGCTTCAGGCATTTTTGGAAAAAAGCAACAAGCAGATTGGGGAGATCGTGGAGCTGGTGAGAGGAAAGCTGTCGGGTGGAGCTCGGTTGACCCTGGGTGCCCTCACGGTCATTGATGTGCATGGTAAGTGGCAACGGGCAGGATGAAAAAGATGTTGAAGTAGGGATTGTCTTAAGAGGGGTGGAAGGGAGAGCAAGGAACGTTACGGATGAGGGGATAAAGGTAAAGGTTTTCCTGTCCAGTTGTGTCCGACTCTAGGGTTCCTCTCTGTTTCTTAGCCAAGGGAGCCAGTGTTGCCCAAAGACTCTTCCATAGTCGTGTGGCCAGCATGACTGTGTGTTGTGGCGCATGGAACGCTGTTACTTTCCCACTGAAGGGGTATCTATTTATGTACTTGCATGCTTTCGAATTGCTAGTGGTACCTATTTATCTACTTGCATTTGCATGCTTTCGAACTGCTAGTGGTACTTATTTATCTATTTGCATTTTCATACTTTCGAACTGCTAGAGGTACCTATTTATCTACTCGCATTTGCATGCTTTCGAACTGCTAGTGGTATCTATTTATCTATTTGCATTTTCATACTTTCAAACTGCTAGAGGTATCTATTTATCTACTCGCATTTACATGCTTTCAAACTGCTAGAGGTACCTGTTTATCTACTCACATTTTTATACTTTCAAACTGCAAGGTGGGTAGGAGCTGGAGCAAGGAACAGGAACTCACCCCATCACACAGTCCTCAGGTCTTGAAACCGGTTTGTCAGCTTTCCTGCTGACAAGCTCAGTGTCTTTAACCACTGAGCTATTACACTCCTGGATGAGAAGTTATTAAATTGCTGATCTTTGATACAAGTCGACTTAGGACTACAACTGGGAACAGAATTTGTTTTGCTAAGCGAAGCGGTGATTTTTACTGAGTCATGGTCAATTTTACAATCTTTTTGGCCACAGTTGTTAAGTGAGTCACCACGGTTGTTAATGAATCACTGCAGTTGTTAAGTGAATCTGGCTTCCCCCACTGACATATACACAGAGCCCCAAAGAACACAACCACCGTGTAGTTTAAGTACAACAGACGAATGTTTACTTATTCCAAGTAAAATTTTGCGTCTGCAGCCCGCGACGTGGTGGCAAAATTGTCTCATGACCGAGTTTCAGATCTGAACGATTTCCAGTGGATTTCTCAGCTGCGATACTACTGGGAAAACAGAGATGTGATGGTCCGAATGATCACAACCGAAGCCAAGTACGGATATGAATACCTGGGCAACTCGTTACGTTTGGTGATAACTCCGCTGACAGACCGATGCTACAGGTAAAATTCCTCCCCAATTTTAAAATCTTTGATAAAATATTTATAGATCTAAGGATAGTAAAAGCGTTGATTTTATCAGGTACTGAGGATTTAATAGCTGCCAGCTGATGTAAGGTTGTAAGCTGTAAACTGTAAGTTGATGCAATGGGGATGAATCAGCAATACATGTGTGTATGTGTGTGGGTGTGTGCGTGGGTGTGGTCATTAGAGGACGTCTCTCTCTCTCTCCTCATATATCTCATTTCTCTCCTTGTGTCCATAGCTAGAGGTAAGGGATTTATCTACGATGTGTATGTCTGTACGTATGTCTGTATATATAAACCACTATTAATTGTCTAAAGGCTCTGTGTACTGTGCTTTGCTCCTGGGTTTATCTCATAATAATAGTCACACTCCCAAAACTCTGACAGATTTGATGGAGTGGGGAGAATCAGGGCAGGAAGCAAAATTGTATTTTTGAATTCAAGCAGTGAAATTTAGATTTCTTGTAGAATTTATTTCTTGGATAGAAGTGTATTAATTTAGTCCCCTATTCAATAGAATTATTTCCTTATTAAAAGATAGTGTGGAATAGTCAAGGAGACCCTTTATTTCCCTCAACAATTAGGTTTGTTGCATCACGAACTAAATATCAGTCATAACATTTGTGTGACGATATCCCTTGCGCCCCCTGACACCAATGACTGGAGTCACACATTATATTACACTTAGGTTGAAGACGGCGTAATGGCCTGATTCACACATAACGGAGCACCATAAATCACGCACAAAGATTGGGATAAAATGTCAGTGTACGTCTATGTGAAGAGAGAATGAGGGTGGGACTTTGTGTAGTTATGTATCTATTGATTTCTCTCTATAATCTCATTTCTATGTTGTAGGACTTTAATGGGAGCTTTGAAATTAAATCTAGGAGGAGCTCCCGAAGGACCAGCCGGCACTGGGAAAACAGAAACTACTAAGGATCTTGCCAAAGCTTTGGCTAAGCAGGTACCAAAGGAATCAGGAATCTCCTTCTCTTTCTCCTCCTCCTTCTCCTCCCTCTTCTTTTCTCCTCCTCCTTTTCCTCTCTCTCTTCTCCTTCTCCTCTCTTTTCTCCTCCTCATACACTTTTTCTCTTCTTTCTCCTCTTTTCATCTTCCTCCTCTTCCTGCTCCTTTCCTGCTCTTCCTCTTCCTTTTCATCTTCCTCCTCCTCCTTTTCATCTTCCTCCTCCTCCTGCTCCTTTCCTGTTCCTCCTCTTCCTTTTCATCTTCTTCCTCCTCCTTTTCATCCTCCTCCTCCGTCTGCTCCTTTCCTGCTCCTCCTCTTCCTTTTCGTCTTCCTCCTCCTCCTTTTCATCTTCCCCCTCCTCCTGCTCTATGCATCATAGGGAAAAATAGCCACTGGATGTACAACTTTGTGTACAGCCAATATTTGTGAGATATACAGACTTTTAGCTACACTGATTGCAGCCTTGGCCTCTCAAGTGCATTCTGTGAAATATCCTCTGCAACTGTTGAGGGGAGGAGAAAGAGAACATAAGCCCTACAAGATAGCTCAGACCAAGAAATAAACACTGTGTAGACCTACAACTACTTTTATTAGAAGAGCACCTTGCACTGAATAAATGAATGGGTTTCCTCTTTTATCTTCCTGTGAATCAGGAGGATGCTTGCTTCAGTCATTTTCTTATCTCCCTCTCCCTCTCTCTCTCTTTCCCTCCCTCCCCCCTCTCTCTCAGAGAATTGTTGTACCTCAATGTTTTGATCTGTTTGTTGCTGAGCGTTCTGACTTAGGCTTCCCAAGAGCATGAAGCAAACTCTTTGTCCCAACAAACACCCCTTTTATTAATTTACTGCGAATTCTGCTCATTCACATCCAGCCAAGTCTTTCGTGGGAGGATTTACAGTCACAAGACCTTCTCTGGCTTGGAGAACTGCCAGGCTGATATCTGCAAAACTTGGCAGGGAGCCTCGGAGAGTCACGAACTAATGAAGCGAATTGATTGTCTCCTGCAAACTCCACTCCCCTTTCGCTCCCCTTTTATTTCCTCTGGGAGGGGCCATTCATCGTCCACCTGCGGCCTTCCTCTGAAGTTGACCCCTGTTCTTTAGCTGTTCCCTTTGTCTGGCAACTCTGCGCATGCTCACACTGGGAACAGGCTCCAGCTGTTCCTCTGCCTCACTGATATCTGATTCTGAAGGCAGCTGATAACTGACATGTGTTCTGCCCCCCTCTCTGCCTCCAACACAGAGCCCTCATCAGAGCTTTCCCCAGATCCCAGGACTGGCCCATGTTCCTCCTCAACCTCCTCACTGTCCGAATCTGCTGCCAGCTCCACTGGCCACTGGCGAGCCACAACACTGAGATTTGAAGAGTGTTGCCTTGACCAGCTTGCTTGGGAAAAGTGGAAACTTACAATGAAATCTGTTGTTATGTGTTTTAGTGTGTGGTCTTCAATTGCTCAGACGGTCTTGATTACAAAGCGATGGGCAAATTCTTTAAAGGACTGGCACAGGCTGGGGCTTGGGCCTGCTTTGATGAGTTCAACAGAATTGAGGTAATTATGTCTAGCATAAATAGCTCTTGTTGTCTAAAACCTCTAACGCAAAAGTCTCTTTTTGGCTACTTTACAATTTGTGGACTTCAACTCCCAGAATTCCTCAGCTGGCATTGCTGGGAATTCTGGAAGTTGAAGTCCAGAAGTCTTCCACCTGACCCCTGATCTTGATCATTCCTATTATATGGATTTCTATACTGGTTTAAGCCTAAAGCTTTTATATCCTGATTTTCATAGGTTGAAGTGCTCTCTGTGGTAGCACAACAGATCCTCAGTATTCAACAGGCTATTATTCGCAAGCTGCGGACTTTTCTCTTTGAAGGCACGGAAATTTCCCTGAACCCAACTTGTGCAGTATTCATCACCATGAATCCTGGCTATGCAGGCCGAGCTGAACTTCCAGATAACCTCAAGGTAAACCATTGTCTTTCCTGAGGAAGTTAAGAAACCATGATTGGTAAAAAGGCCCTCGGACGAATTAGTGATAAAAAAACGTTGGATTGTGCAGAGATGGACAAATTAACACTGAAATTAAAAGATAAAGAAGAGTCGGAATATTATGAAATTTGGAAAAATTGGTACAAATGGCTGCAAAACAAGCCAAAAACAATATATATAAATATATATAGAACTGTGTATAAAGGTGTGTAAATAAAGAAGTGAAATATTATATACATTTACAGGAATGATGACATAACAATGTTGATGTAATGACTGTAAGGTGTTGTAGAAGGGAAAAAATAATAATAAAAAATCTGCTAAAAAAAAGAAACCATAATTGGAGTAAACAAACAGAATTCAGCAATCCAAACAAGAGTTAGTTATATTTCAGAACCTTGGATAGTTCCTATGAAATACCTTGCTTGTTCCCCAGTCTGATGCTCTTAGCTACTTTAAGACATGTAGGTTTCAACTCCCAGAATTCCCTAGCCAGCATGGAAAACACACTCTGCAGACAGGATTCCTGGCATTTTCTTTTTAGTATCTTCTTTCTCCAGAGATTTTTGACAACTGTGTGAAGCAGGGACTCACTGTAGAGCTTGTACTGAAACCCTCAAACCTCCCAGCCAATTTTCGGAGTATAAGATGCACCGGAGTATAAGATGCACCCAAATTTTCAGCCTCTTTTAGGGGGGAGAGTGCATCTTATACTCTGAAAAATACAATATCTACAACTAGAATCATAGTCATAGAATCCCAGGGCTGGAAGGGACCTTAGAGGTCTTCTAGTCTGACCTCCTGCTCAAGCCTTATATCATCCAGTCAAAAGATTGTCCCCTCTATTGGTGAATATGTACTAGGACAAAATGCTGAAGGGATCTATTGTAGGATTCATAAGGGAAAATTGGGGATTTTCTCCTTTATATTCTCTTCAGGATACTCTGTTGTTATTTTTTTTTAAAGGCTTTATTCAGAACAGTGGCCATGATGGTCCCAGATTATGCTTTGATTGGTGAAATTTCACTTTATTCGATGGGATTTCTTGATTCCAGAAGGTAGGTAATGCTGCATTTTTACAAAGCAAATCTATTTTTTAAAATCTTTTTTTAAAGACATATTTTCATACTCTTTTTTTCCCACCCTTTTCTTATACACAAAAATCCCATCCGGGGATCTAACATTTTAGAATCTTGTCAAAATACTTAGATTATTATTTTGTGTCTTCATAGTTACTTTCAAGTTTCTTCTTTCTAGCTACCATGGTCAATAACACCATCCTTTTTTTTTTTGATGAATGAAATGTTTAAATACCAAACAGAGTGATTAGAGTGATTAATTTCTTATTTTTAATTGCAGCCACAGGCTAACGTAATAATAAATTCCAGTCATTAGCACTGTAGTCCATGTCATCCCATTAATAACAAGAAAAATTGGCCATTTATATTGTTCTCATGTTTATAAATGATTCAGGAACGTTATATTCATTTTAAGCCTTTGCTGGTTTTTTATAATGTTTTCATTGCAATGTTTCTAAACCACGATTTCCTATTTATATATTTGCTTTTATTGTGCATTACGCTTTTTGCTGTGTTAAATTTTACAAATAAGGAAATAAATGTAATGATATGCGTAATGTCCGGCAGGAGAGACCAGGTCCACATGTAAAGATGGCGATTAAACTGATTTATTTCTAAAAGTCTGTGCACAGGAATCTTCTCAACTAACAGTTGGCACTTGCTTAGAATTAGATGAGGGTCAATGGAATTCAAAGGGAGATGGATTTAGTTTGCTTGTGAGTACATAGGGATTCATCATTCTCCAGCATTCTCCTATGCTGGAGAAGACTCCTGCGAGTCCCTTGGACTGCAAGGCCATCCAACCGGTCAGTCCTAGAGGAGATCAATCCTGACTGCTCTTGAGAAGGCAAGATCCTGAAGAGGAAACTCAGACTTTGGCCACCTGATGAGAAGGAAGGACTCCCTGGAAAAGAGCCTCATGCTGGGAACGATGGAGGGCAAAAGAAGAAGAAGGGGATGGCAGAGGAGGAGGTGACTGGATGGAGTCACAGTCAGCGTGAGCTTAAATGGACTCCAGAGTATGGTAGAAGACAGGAAGGCCTGGAGGCATGTTGTCATGGGGTTGCGATGGGTCAGACAGGACTTTGCAACGAGGAAGAAGAAAAAGAAGGAGGAGGAGGAGGAGGAGGAGGAGGAGAGGAGGAGGAGGAGGAGGAGGAAGAGGAAGAAGAAGAAAAGGAAGAGGAAGATGATGATGATGAGGAGATTCTAGACCGAACCCTCTTTGACTCTGCCACTTGTTCTTCTGCATATAGATATTTAGCCTTCTTTCTCTGCTTGATATTTTCTGGCTTCAGGAATGAGAACATCTTCTTATCTTTTGCAGCCTTGCCCAGAAAATTGTTGCCACTTACCGCCTTTGCTCTGAACAGCTGTCCTCACAACATCATTACGATTATGGGATGCGAGCGGTCAAATCCGTGCTGACAGCAGCAGGGAACTTGAAACTAAAATATCCTGAAGAAAATGAAAGTGTGTTGTTGCTCAGAGCTCTGTTGGATGTTAACTTAGCTAAATTTTTGGCCCAAGATGTTCCTTTGTTTCAGGTAAGACCCTTATCTGGATGTCAGTAAGACATATTTCTTCAGTATAAAACAGGGATTGGATTAGGAAATGATTAGAAAACATCAAAAGCAAAATAGATTTGTATATTTGCCTGTAGCTGGAAGGGAGCTAACTCAGTATCGGGGGAGGGGGGGATCTGTAAAATCTGTAATTCTCAAACCAGAAAAAAATGTGTCAAAAATAAACGAAATATGATGAAAACATACAAATCAGTTAGTAACTTGAAACACATGGAAGGAAGAAGGCGAAGGTTGTAAACCTGCAGAGTAGTATTTATTTATTTGTATCCTGCTTTTATTATTTTTACAAATAACTCAAGGTAGTGAACATATTCAACACGCCTTTTGTTGTTTGCCCCACAACAACAACCCTGTGAGGTGGGTTGGGCTGAGAGAGAGGGGGACTGGCCCAAAGTCACCCTATTGGCTTTCATGCCTAAGGTGGGACTAGAACTCACCGTCTCCTGGTGATTGGCCCAAAGTCACCCAATTGGCTTTCAGGCCTAAGGTGGGACTAGAACTCACTGTCTTCTGGTGATTGGCCCAAAGCCACCCAGTGGCTTTCAGGCCTAAGGTGGGACTAGAACTCCCTGTCTCCTGGTTTCTAGCCTGGGTGCCTTCGCCACGATACCAAACTGACTTTCAATATATATATTTCAATATACATTATTAAAATGACAACACTTTGAGGAAGTTAATAGTTCTAAAACTTCTTCATATGTTTGGCTTCCTAATTCTCTGCAGTAACCCTATCTATTTAAACTTATTGAATTCTATCTGAGAATGCAGAAGAGGAAGAGCTGTATTTATTTGTCATTCAATGTTTATGCTTCCTGACTCCTGACCCTTTGCCAAATTTGGTAATAAAACCTTGAAAATATACATATAAATGTCTTCCTGGAAGTTCCGTTTTTCCAGACTTCCTCCCCCCCCTTCTCTTTCGCAGGGAATCATATCTGATTTGTTTCCTGGAATTGTCCTTCCGCAACCTGATTACGTCCTCTTCATCCAGGCATTGAATCAGAATATTGAGAAAATGAATCTGCAACCAGTTCCCTGGTTTATTGGGAAAATTATTCAGGTTTCTTTCAATTTTCTCTCCCTTAAAAAAAAAATATTGCTAGCAAAGCAATGGGGTGGGGGTCAGGACCCACACTGCTAATTTAATTGAGTTAACAGAGCATCAATCTTAGCAACTTTCAAGATGAATGGACTTCAACTCCCAGAATTCTCTAGCCAGCATGGAATTCTGGGAGTTGAAGTCCACCGATCTTAAAGTTGCCATGGTTGAGAAACAATGCTCTAAAAGCCCAGTGGTGGGATTCAAATTTTTTTACTACCAGTTCTGTGGGTGTGGCTTGGTGGGTGTGGCATGACTTGGTGGGTGGGTCCTACTGGGCATGGCAGGGTAAGATTACTGCAAAATCCCTATTCCCTTCCAATCAGCTGGAATTCGGGAAGCAGAGAATAGATGGGGGCGGGGCCAGCCAGAGGTGGTATTTACCAGTTCTCCGAACTACACAAAATTTCCACTACCGGTTCTCCAGAACTGCTCAGAACCTGCTGAAGATCACCTCTGTAAAAGACGTGTATCTAGAAATCTGAAACACTAATAGCAAGCATACACATGTTATTGATATGATTTGGGAGTTGTAGGAAATCTATATAAAACTCTTGCTTAACATCAAACAGGTTCTTGCACAGTTAAAAACTCCCTGGATATCCTATCAAGGTTTAAAAACATCCTCTTCTTTTAATAACCCCATAATCCTTTGCTGGGTGGAGTCAGGGCAACTGAATGAAGCGTTTGCTGGCCAGATGCCCTTCCTGGCGCCAATGTGGAGGTTTTTTTTTCAGCAGATAAATTCTCATTGTGCTCAGAGAGAGAGAAATATCTGCTCCTACCTAGGATCGAACTCCCAGCCTCCTGACCTCTAGGCCACCGCACCACTCATCAAGGTTTAAAATAATGCCTCTTATTTATTTCGCCTTACAGATATATGAGATGATGATGGTACGTCATGGCTTCATGATTGTGGGTGAACCAATGGGTGGCAAAACCTTTGCTTATAAAGTGCTCGCTGCCGCTCTCGGGGATTTGAGCCACGGTGAGAGATCAAATGAACAACGCCCTGCTTTGCGTTCACACAGAAAATAAGATTCCCCTCGGGGAAACAGTTACAAAAGGAAAAAGTCACACAATAACAGCCCCTTCCATCTCAAAATCGGACTCCTTTTAATGACACCATAATCCCTTGCGGGGTGGAGTCTGGGCAACTGAATGAAGCTGAGTAGTTTAGTGGCCAGATGCCCTTCCTGTCCCCAGCGCGGAGTTTTATTCAGCAGATGTAACCTCATTGTGCCCAGAGAGAGAAATATCTGCCTCTGCCTAGGATGGGAATCACAGTTTCCTGGTGATGAGGTGAGAGCTCTGCCTCTGGGCCACTGCGCCCCTCAAAATCAGACCGTATCTTCGGACCAAATTGGCCCTCTCATTACAAAGGAGCCCAAATCTGTTTTGTTTTTTTTAAAGAAGGAAACAGTGGATTAAAATAACCTGCGCCAATTAAACAGTTGCAGGAAATCCCTTCCCTTTGTGCTAAATAGGTTTTTCTCAACCTTGGCAACTTTAAGCTGTGTGGATTTAAAAGTCCCAGAATTCCCCAGCCAGCATGAGTTGGAAGTTCACCGATCTTGCTAAAGGGAAGGGAGTTTTTGCAACTGTTCTGGGAGTTGAAGTCCACTTATTTTAAAGTTATCAAGGTTCAGAAACTCGGATTGAAAATGTGCTTCTCTCTTTCTCCTTCTCTCTCTCTCCCTCTCCCACTCTCCATCTCCCTCTTCCTTTCCCTCTCCCTTTCCCTTTCCCTCTCTCCCCCCACTCTCCTGCTCTCTCTTGCTTTCCCTCTCTCCAACTCCCTCCCTCCTTCCCTCTCCCTTTCTCCCCTCCCTCTCCCTTTCTGTCTTTAGAACCATCAATGGAAGAGGTTGCCGTTGAATACAAAATTATCAACCCAAAAGCGATCACCATGGGGCAGCTGTATGGCTGTTTTGATCCCGTTAGCCACGAATGGACAGACGGCGTTCTTGCAAACACTTTCAGAGAGCAGGCCTCCTCCACCAACGAGGACAGAAAGTGGATTATTTTTGACGGGCCAGTTGATGCCGTTTGGATCGAAAACATGAATACTGTCTTAGATGATAACAAAAAGGTAATTGTCATCCCACCCCCCACCCCCCACACACCCCAACGCTGACATAAGCCTCTAGATTGCATTATCTAATTCGGTTGAATGACTGAAAGGGCTTTTTAGAAGCCAATAAACTAATCTGATTTAAAGGAAAAAGCACTTAGTATGTGCTGGGTTTTTTTTTCCAAATAGGTAATTAGGGTAACTTTTATGCTGTTTTCCCACTAAAACATCTCCCAGTTTATTAAATGGACTTTAAAAAATTGAAGGGAAATGTACACACATACACACACACACACACACACACACACACACACACACACAGACAACATGCACACAAACAGACCCATATAGTCAGAAACTGCACTTCCGGTTATTGGCAAAGCCGGGCCATAGCAAGCAATGGGTTCGACTTACAACTACAATTGGGGATAGAATTTCCTTTGCTAAGCAAGGCAGTCACTATGGGAGGCACACCTGATTTTATGGCCCTTTTTGCCACAGTTGTTAAGCGAATCACAGCAGTTGTTAAACGTATCATGTGGTCGTTAAGCGAATTCAGCTCTCCCCATGGACTTTCCTTGTCAGATGCCAGCTTGGAAGGTCGGAAATGGGGATCCCATGAGCCTGGGATGCTGCAACTGTCACAAATACATGCCGGTTGCCAAGCAACCAGATTTTGATCACATGACCATGAGGATGTTGCAAGCATTGTACGTTCGAGGACAGGTCATAAGTCCCTTTTTTTCCAATGCTATTGTAACTTCGAACGATCACTAAATGAATGGTTATAAGTTGAGGACTACCTGTAAGGACTCGACTTAAAAAAAATAATGATTCTAGGAGCCAGGAAAATGAAAAACTAATTTGTAAGCATGAAGGTTTCTGTGGCAGAATTCTTGCTGCTGGCATGTAATCTTCCCCAAGGACAATTAATTGAAATAGTGAATGACATGGGGCAGCTATAACAGAGGGGGCACGGTGGCTCAGTGGTTAAAGATGCCGGGCTTGTCAGCTGGAAAAGTGACTGCCCAGATTCAAGAAATAGAGTGCAGTGTGATGGGGTGAGCTCTCCTCCCTTACCCAGCTCCTGCCAACCTAGCCTTTCAAAAGCATGCAAATGTGAGTAGATGAATAGGTACCACTTCGGTGGGAAAGGTGCATTCTGCACACCTCAGTGTATCCCGGCCCTATGACCACAGAAAATGTCTTTGCACAACTCCAAAGACAGAAGAAAACCTTTACCGTCAGCTATAAGGGATGCAGTGGCTCAGTGGCTAAGACGCTGAGCTTATCGATCAGAAAGTTGGCAGTTTGGCGGTTTGGATGCCTAGCGTTGCACAACCAGACGTGGGTTGCTCCTGGTTTGGCCCGGTTTGGCTGAACCGGTAGTGGCGGTGGCGGGAGGCTCCGCCCACCCGCCCGGACGCTTCTGCACATGCGCGAGCACAACTGAACTGGTAGTAAACCGGTTACCAACCCACCACTGCACGTAACTTTATGCCAGTCTTCTAGTGACTTCCTAAGAGTTGGACTACCAACTCCTGCCCTCTTCAGTCCATTAGGCAAGCTGGTCATTGTAGGCCAGTTGGAGTATCTCCATGTTTGGCATTCGATTGAATAACGAAACGTGGCTTGGGAAGGTCCATCTTGCAGCTGCTCTGCCTCCCATCTCTTCCCTCCCCATGAAACATCTTTTAAAGGAAAGAGGCAGGCTAGGGATCTAAAAAGTAGAGCTTCTGATTTCTCCTCCCTGCAGGTAGAGATTTTAATTTATTTATCCTGGGCTCAAGTTGTGGCAGGCTTAATGTTGTTATCCTCTTAAGACTCTTGATCAAGGTGCTAGATGATTTTTTTAAAGTGACCAGTTGGACGATACATATGGAATAGTTACTGTGTATGGTGAATTATTGGGTTCCACCACAAAACCACGGACGACAAAATCGCGGTCGACGAAAGCGCGCATTTGACGTCATCACAGCGTGACCAAAACATCGCGCTGTGATCGAAAAATGTAAAAATAAAGCGAAAACCTTACCCTAACCCCCCCAAACCTAACCCTAAACCTAACCCTTAACCTAACCCTAAATCTAACCCTAAACCTAACCCTTAACCTAA